>NW_018024082.1:0-1943 GCF_002006095.1 Pseudomyrmex gracilis
AAATTTTAACGCGTCTTAGGGCCGTAGTGCGGTAGTGACACTTTTCCGGACATGGGTCCCTATACTCAAATGTTTTCTACTGTTGCACTGAATAACCCCTAGAAGTTTGATCCCATAGTTCTGAAACACCCTGTATATACACAGATACATATATACACACACACACACACACACACACATACATACACACACCCACACATGGACACACATGTGTAGTTGTGTGTTGTACATTAACATTATTAGTCGTATTATTATTATTATTATTATTATTTCTTTTATTAGTATTGTTATTATTATTATTACTATAAATTTTTTGGTTTATTTTGTTTTTTTTGTTTTTTTTGTTTTTTTTTGTTTCCCTTTTTAGAGTACATTTTTATTACTCTGTTACCTCTATATATTTTTATTTTTTTATTTTTTATATATTTTTTTATATATATTTTTTTTCTTTTTTTTATTTTTTTTCTCTTTTTTCTTACTACTAACTTATTATTTATTTTATGCTAGAAGGTAAGGGAACATGGTGAGTTAACTTATCAAAGAAAGGTTTTTATTATTCCGCACCATGGTACAAACTTACTAACTATGACTTANGTACTAATGCGCGTTACTAATTTATCATCTTATTTTTATATAATAGTANTAATATGTTAGTAATAATGTATATATTTAGTGTTAGTAAAAAAAATACATTGATACGTATATGAGTATAAAAATGATGTGTATACAAGTATATAGCATATGAGTAGATGTAAGTATTAGGTGTTATAAAAGAGTAAGTGTAATATTAACGTGGTAGGTCTTGTAGTCCTGGTCGGGCTTCGGTGTTGACTGCAGGCCAAGAGTATCCACAGCCGAGGTCTTCTAGTAACTTTCGCAGGTCTACACTGTGTCCATTTGCTCGGATGACCGTGAGGTCCACGTATACTCCATCTTCCGTGGATCCTCGAATCCTTACGGTGGCTCGGTGGTCTTCGCTCAGGAATTTGGCCAAGTGTATATCATCACTGCGCCATTTCTGACCTCCGCCAAACGGCAAAATGTTTGTTAAGCTGCACGGTATGGCGCGACATGGTCGATCCGGAGTGGCGAACTGCTCCGGTAATCGGTATACGTTCCGGCGGTCTCGCCGGAACCTGATCCCCTAGTCTTTCAACGCGACGCTCACACTGTCGCCGACCACACGTGCCACCTGTCCACGCTGCCAGCCCCGCAAGGTGTCGATGGCTACTAGAGCTCCGGTCCGTACTTCTTCAGGNCTCAGGGCAACACGATTGCGGCGGTTATCAAACCACCATCCTAGTTCCTCTTGAAATCTCTCGAAGGTCCGGTCGGAGGTCGATGATAAAATTCGGACCCAGATTCGCGACGGTGACTCGACTCTAATCACCTTGACCANGAGTCGGGCTCGGTCCAATGGTCGCGTGTCAACGTGAGATACGGACATTCTCGAAGCTTGATGTCGTGTTTCGTAAATGCAGCTCAAGATTGTTCTGTTGCTTGAAANTGCGAGTCGAGGAAGTTTCTCTTCGTAGGGGTAGTTTCGAGAGTGGGAATGAGGTCACAGGGAGAGGATAGCGAGCAAATTAAGTCAAAAGGTTGCTCATAAAACCCTGTGTTTTACGAATGTTTGTCATTCATGGCCAAGGGACGACCCATAGGCGTGACAATTAGTCTCTTCGGCTTGTTTAGTGGCGCGACCTCGGCACCGAGTATAGTCAGTGCTGCGCGGGATATAGTGTGTGCTCTTGCAGTGTCGCGCGCGTTCGAGTTGAGTATATGCGCGTGCGTGTTTTATGCAGCGTACGGGCCTTAGGCGACTTACGCAGGTAAATATATGTGTGTATAATATATATATATGTGTTCGTAATGGTGATTATGATGGTATGTATATATGTATATAAAACAGCGTAATTATTTCGTAATGTTATTTAGTATATACT
>NW_018024082.1:2042-3709 GCF_002006095.1 Pseudomyrmex gracilis
ACATATGTGTATATGACTGTTTGAGTGAGTATAAGGTTATGTGTGTGTATGTATTTGTAGATTGTGTAGTGATTGCTAATGCGTTTTGTAGCATCTTTTGTTCGAGTCGGCATTGTTGATATAATATATTTCTATATAAGTCGTTTATTTGTGTTCTACTGTTGTAAGAATTTATAAGACATGTAATATAACCTGTACATATATATATCTAAATGTACGAATCGAGTCGAGGGCTTGTCCTTCGAATGCGATCATATGCGATCATATGATTATCACGCAGGAGACACGTGCGTTTCCACAGCGAAGGGAAATCGAGGGCCAGCGCCGCTCGCTAGAGAGCTGGAAGAGGCAGTCGCTTTTTGGCAATATATGAGATCGGTCTAATTACTCTTAAATTAAACTGCTCGTTAAGAAAGAAAGATTATAGTCGTGAATTATAATAAGTGCGGTATCGTTATTGATCAATTTAAGAAACAGTTATATGTAAAGCAATTATTAAATACAGTGTTCTTTTCTTAAATTTACTGTCTAAATAATAACTTTAAATCTGAGTACTTACCTGTTGTTCCTCGCGTCCTTGGAATACCTGCTCGTCCTACAAATAAAATAACTTACCTTTCACTGTGTTCTCCATATACACGAACTTTGAATTCATGTATGCAAAGATACAAAAATTTGTTACCTGAGTTGTTTTTTTTTACATCATTTCCGGGTGTCGCTTTGAAGATGATCAATTTCGGATGTTCTGTTCTGGTTAAAGTGTGTCTGCAAATCACATAAGTTCCCCTGCTGGCAAGGGCAAAAAAAGTGTTTTGTGTAGTAAGAGAATAAATTGTTTGTCCCGTAAAAATGCATTCGCTGACATGCCTTGCGTGATACTTCTTGAATGTATGAATATTTTTCGTTGAAAACATCCATGGTGTGCGAGAACATTCCGCAGTTTCGGATTGTTCTATCAATTTCGACTTTAAGTTGCAAAACTCTTACTGATTGGAAATCATTTAATTGAAGTAATTGAAAGTAAACTTTTGTAGTATTCACGCTCGGCAACGGAATGTCGCATTCTTCGATGTTCAAGAGCGAGAGTGTTGTTATATTCGCTGATGTTGATCCGCAATCGTATCCTATTATTGCTTGAACATCGTACAAGGAAATAACGAAAATTATAATGGTAATTATCCTCCGATACTCCATCTGAAACGAAATCAGGTTACCGATCCGGGTTTTATATATGATTTTCTCATTCTGTTGGGATGCACTATGCGGCTGTTTTTCTTAATTCTAATGCTTACGTTATTTTTATTTAATATCTCCAAGACCTCGTGAGGTCCTATATATTGATCTCCAAACTTGCCAGATTTGGGCCCTTTTAATAAAAATACCTGATCTCCGGGCCTGAAAATCTGTGGGTTGATTTTTTGATCGTAATAAGTCTTAGATCTGTTTTTAGCTTCAATCACGTTTTCTCGAGCGTTCGTTTGAATATGGTGAAGTTGAGTTACTAGGCTAATTAAGTAATCGTCGTAACTTTCCAATTTATCATTTATTGCCAGAGGTTCGCTAGAGGGTACTCGCGCTATTTTACCAAAAACTAACTCGTACGGAGTATGTTTGGTTGCTTCGTGTACGCTTGTATTATAGTTAAACATAGCGAGGCCTATCCATCT
>NW_018024082.1:4754-8260 GCF_002006095.1 Pseudomyrmex gracilis
TTGTTTATTATTTGTATGTCTATTATGTTAGGTCTAAGTTTTTTCTTTGATTTTATCGTATCTCTTTCTGTCTCGTCTTCTCTTTCATCTTCTTGTTCTTCTTCGCTGTTATCTTTCCTTTCTTCGATTTCTTCCTCGCTCTTTTCGTCATATTCCTCAACTCCACTTTCTTCACTTCTTTCTGATTCTTTATCGTCTTTATCTGGCGGGTCGTTTCTTCCAGGAACTTCTCGTTCTTCTATTTTATTTCTGCGTTTCGCGGCTTGACTGCGTGTTTCCATTTTATTCGTAGGTGGATCATGAATTTGTGCTTCGATGGTAGGTTGACTAGTAGATTCGTCGAGCTCCTGCAAATTCGCATCTAATGGAAATTCGTTGATTTCTTCGTCAGAATAGTGTGGATCGCTTTCGTCGTTCTCTGATTCATNGTCTTCACTTTCCAACCACTTCGAAATTTGATCTGCATCTTCGGGTTTTTTATTCGGATTTAATCGTCTCTGATTTTTGATTACTCTGCATTCTTCGTTTTCAAGGTTCACTGGATTCCTGGATAACGCATCTGCATTTACATTTGTTTTTCCTGCTTTGTATACTACCTCGTAATCGTACTCTGCTAACTTTAATCTCCAACGAAGTATGTGCATATTTGCATCTTGCGCATTCTTAAACCACATCAAAGGTTTATGATCGGTGACCAGTGTAAATTTGCGTCCATACAAATATGGTCTAAAATGTTTAACGCAATAAACTATGACTAGAGCTTCCTTTTCATATGTGTCATACTTTAGTTCGTTATCTGTCAATGTGCGAGAAGCGTAGGCTATCGGTTTATCTTTGTTTATTTCTCTCTGCGATAAGATTCCTCTTACGGCTATTCCTGAAGCGTCAGTGGTTAAAATAAAGGGTTTCGAAAAATCTGGATATTGTAACACTGGTTCTTCACATAATTTTTGTTTTAATATTTCAAATGACTAATCTTGAGCAGACCCCCACTCGAATCGTGTATCATTTTTTAACAAATTTGTTAGGGGTTTAGCTAATTTTGAGAAACTTGGAATAAATCTTCTATAATAACCTGCAAGTCCAAGAAATTGTTTGATGTTCTTAGGAGTTTTAGGTTTAGGGAAATGGCGAACAGCCTCTAATTTCTTCGGATCTGGCCGAACTCCATTTTTGCTAATTACATGCCCCAGATAAGTAACTTCGGTTTTTAAAAATTCGCATTTATCCGGTTGTAGTTTTAAATTTGCTTGTCGTAGACGATCTATTAGCGCGTTATATTTTCTTCGATGCTCCTCAAGTGTGGTCGCGTAAACCACGATATCATCCATGTATACAAACAATTCCTGTCCCTGCAGTCCAGACAAAACAATGTCCATGAGTCTTTGAAACGTAGCTGGAGCGTTCTTCAGACCGAAAGGCATTCTCTCGAACTCGTAATGCCCGAAAGGAGTCGTAAACGCAGTTTTATGACTATCGGCAGGGTCCATTCTTATTTGATAGAAACCAGATGCCAAATCTAGCACAGAAAAATACTGAGCTCCTCCTAACTGATCTAGAATATCCACGATATTAAGCAATGGATAAGCATCTCCGATTGTTTTTTCATTCAATGTGCGAAAATCTAACACCATCCTCCAACGTTTATTTCCCTGCGAATCTTCCTTTTTAGGCACTATCCATATGGGCGTATTATACGGTGATTGTGATGGTCTTACTATTTTTCCGTTTAGTAATTCTTCTACTTGTTTGTTTATCTCGTCTTTATGAAGTTGAGGAAATCGATATTGACGGGTATTTATTGGTTGTTCGTCTACTGTTTTTTATGCTGTGTTGAAGCACGTGAGTCGCGGTTAACAGTTCTCCGGGAATATGAAATCTATCTTGACTATCTTTAATTAAATTTATAACATTATTCCTTTCTTGGTTATTTAAATAGTCAACTCGTAACAATTCTATGATTCTTGAGAATCTATCGAGGTTTTCAAGCGAGTTTTCTTTAGTCGTTACTAAGCATTTTCCTATTCTGTAATTCGAGAAGGTTTCTTCGTTAGAAGCCGGGTCGGCGTTACAAGTGGCTTTTTGCTGATTTTCTTTAGATTCTTCCATTTTATATTTAGATTTTCTATGTCTCATGAATTTATCNATAATTTCTTCCGATTTAATTCGAGCAAATTCCATTGCTTTAGGAGAAGGTTTAACATAGTTCTTATTTCGCAAAAATCTCTTAGAAGTATTAGACTCAAATTGTTTTAATTTTTCAATGAGTTCCTCAGCAGTGACCGAATTATTTTCATTATTACTTTGTTTATTAATTTTTTTTATCCCGACCTTTGGAAATTTTATGTCTTTTAGGGAGGTAAAACTTCTCCCTTTTTGATTTTTATCAAAGGAGGTCGAATTGCGTAGTGAAGTTTGGTTACTTACTTCCTCGCAATCGACTGATTCAAAGGATTCAGGAGAAGCTTGGATACTTCCTTCTTCATGGATTTTTACTGGATCGTGGGGACCTTCCCCCTCGCAGGTTACGGGATTACTTACAGGTGAGGTTTGGTTACTTCCCCCACCAAAGATTTTGGAAGAGATAGGACTATGTTCCTCCTCCAGGATTTCAGGATCACTGCTAATTTTACTTGACTCATAATTTTCTTTAAAATCATTTTTTATACTTTGATTTTCTTTATCATTTCTTCTTTTATTTTTATCTTCCTCGTTAGGCAGACTTAAAAATTCCTTACGTTCGTTTTTAACAAGATTGCCGCCACACAAAATATTTTGGCTGTTGCGGCGTAAACACCCGTAAGCGCGGGTCTCGTTCGGTGCAACATGAGAGGGCTCACGCGTGTCTGAGTCATACTCGGAGTCTGCGTCGCACGGATTTAATAGTTCACTCAAGGGTTTAAGACGCAAGGTCGGCACTCGGACTTCGACCTCGTCGTCGCATGTGCTTATGACATTTAAATAGGCCTTCCCAGACACATTCTTTACTATAGTATATCCCAAATGAATACCATGTACCAGCTTTAATTTTGGCAAATACCCGACGTTAACCTCGGAATTTTCTATTCTAACATAAAACAGAGATTCTGCCCGTGGCGGTACTACTACAGTTACTTGAGAAGAAAAAGGTATTTTAACTCCAGAAATGTCTAAATGTCCTTGCGCGTAATCTATTTTTGTAGGGGTTTGATTGAAAAAGTCATTCCCGAATATGCCCGACTGCGATATCGGGAAATCGTTCGACACGATATGAAATTTTACGGGTATCTCAAATGCTGATAGTAATACTTCTCCGTAAGTATACACCGGATGACTGTTTATACCGCACAATTTTAAAATGTTAGACCGATTAATCTCTATATCTTCGGGTACGAATCTTTCTTTAATGACGTTTGGTCCGGAGCCCGTATCTAATGACAAGGTTATAAACGGAACAGAATCAGCTATTTTTATTTGCACCGTAGGCAAACGACCGTGTCTGTCAAGATTTATTGTTACCGGATGTA
>NW_018024083.1:0-8499 GCF_002006095.1 Pseudomyrmex gracilis
GTCGAATCGTACTGTGGTCAATAGAGTATCACCCGCTCAGAAGTCTTTATTTTCACATTTACTTTGTGTTATAGCTACTTACACATGTGTGCATATGCGTGTGAAACATAAATAAACAATTCTTTCAAATGGTTTAAGTTTTATAAACATTTTATTTATTAAATATCCATCGAAAACTCTCGTAGAATTTTCTCGACGTTTCTTGCGCAACCAAGTACGGTCGCAAGTCGTAAACCGTTCTCATCTTCAAAAAAATTATATTCTTTTCTATGCATCGTCACGCTCTTGGTACCTCCCACGAACAAATAAGCGCAAGGTTACTGGCCGGCTTGTCCCGAGTCATAAACCGTTTTTTGTCTTCAAAAAAATTATGTTCTCTTTTGCTCATCGGCACGCACGTGTCAACCTGCACGTAAAAGTTCGCGCAGATGAAAATCATTCAGAAAACAAATCTGCAACGGACACATAAATTCATTTTTTATATTACACCAGAACCCTAACTTTCTAGTCACAGACGTACAACGCTTACTTTTATTTAAATTTCTATTTCGGCTACACGCCCTCCAACTCTGCTCCACGCTCATTGGGAGCCATACTGGCCCAGATGCTGATTGATCTTTTCGGGACCGACGCCACCCCCGCCTTTACACTTCTTCTCTCAACCGACGCCAACTTGCTCTCATACACGTTTGAACGTACGAGGTAACAACATCGGAGCAACACGCTTTAAGACGGATTTTTCAATAAATATATGATGTTTTAATAAACAATTACATCCTTCCACTCAAAAATTCTCGAACTTTCTTTCCCCCCTCTTCCTCAACAAAAAAATTTCAAAGACACATTTTAAAAAATTATACAAAATTTATAGGGTCATAAATCATATCACATTTCTATCTCCTCCAGTGGGCGTGGCCCAATCACCCCCACAACTGAAAGAGAAGAAGAAACCACCCTGGTGGGGCAATGGCGACAGAAGTGGTGGGGAGGCCAGGTGGAGGGGGTTTGTTTTGACGCGCCATACTGGGCCACATACTAGTGGTCGCGTATAGCGAGCGAACGCAACTGGAATTGCGAAGGCGCGTGGCGCCTATCTTGTTTATTGTAATTACGGTACATATTGAGATGTATACTAATTCTTTTTGTTTATGTTATTTTCAGCTAATCTGTTATTATTTAATTGTGTCTGATTCACTATTCGGTGCCGTACGGGCCGCTTAGCGGCTAGTCGGTATTTCTTTCTAGCGCGGAGAGAGAAAGTGCAGCTCACGGTACGTAGCGTTGAGCAAGGAAGAGTGAAGGTAAGAGAAGACAGAAACAGACAGCGGCACAGGAGCATAAGGGCACCAAAGGCACGAGGCGCTTGGCGATCATGTCGGCAACGGACTAGAAAACGGAAGACACCGGTACTTCGACTTTATAAAAACTGGAGCGGAGCTTTCTTAGGAGTTATCGGCCTTGTGGTGCAGAAAAATGGACCCAAGTGAGCTCATTTATAAAGGAAATTGAAGCATGACGGGCCGATATGGCCAGAAAAAAACTTGCGTCAATGCGTTGCCGATGCACACGTGGCATTATAGCGCCGCGAAAGGAAGAAAATGATTGGCTCATTAGACAGCGCGAAGAACAACGCACGTCAAGAAGAGCAATTGCCGAAGGAGCCGAATTCATTGTTTTGCGCGCCGTGGTCCACGCAAGTTACTCGCCTCCGAAAAGTGCCGTGCCGACGAGAAGTACGGTGTTGAGCGGAAAGTGAGTGCCGACAAAGATCCAAAGAGGAGCGAAAGGTGCCCTAAAAAGGAACCGATCAGCCGAAAGCTGCCGATTGTTAGATAGAATAGACAAGTAAAGAGGCTGCCGACAGGCGTAAGTGATCGCTCTCTCTCTCTCTCTCTCTCTCTTTCGCTTATTTCGCGGATTATATTTTTATACAGTCGCTGATCGAGTCTGCACGAATTTCGTCAGCTCGATACCGCGCAGAATAATTGCGTTACTTATTACATTGCGTTTTGCGAATTATCTGAAAATTATAATTGCCGAAAACGATCGGAATTTGCTGCTCTCTTGTCGGAAACTGGTTGCAACAATCCGGGCGTGTTATCGCTCGTCATTCGTGCGTGTTATGTCTTTTATTTTTTTTGTATTTTGTTTGTGCTAATTTCGTCCGTCGTTATAGTTTTTACAGCGTGTTTGTGAGATAGAAAATATCACGCTAGTATACATATTTGCTGGAATATTGGATTCTAAAATCGTGGAATTCTGCCGAAATAATTGTAGCCGACGGACCGCGATAGAACGGCACGTTAATTGTCTTGCTCGCAACAAATAAAAACCAAGCGACTAATGCGCGTCTTATCTAGCGCCGTGCGTGCGACCGCGTATTCCTTTGTATAGATTACACGGTAAAACTGCAGAAAAGGGGAGCAGCTTCCAATGACCTTGAGCTTAGGATATATTGTCAAGGTCGTGGCCCCGAGTAAGGTTCCGCAGGTTTTATCCGGCGGTCATTGTTTGTTTACAAGTTATTATAAAAAAATGTTTTACAAATTATCCCTTATTTTTCGACATCATGTACATTGAAAGAGTAAACATGTTGTTCCTATCGGAGCATTACATACCTACGTACGACCTTGACATATTATATCAACATACGTCTTTGGTTTGATTTCCTCNTTGACAACATGTATAGCTTGCCAGTTCGTGTCGAACCGTTAGTCAAATACCTTCGATTTCGAAGACACTGTTCAAAATCAACATGCATTTTCACGAATTTGTTCACATGACACACGATGTCGACCGCTTGTGGCAGTTCTTGTGTGAGAAAAAAGTGTTGCNAAGTCAAATAATATGTCCAAGATGTGAACATTTAATAATCTTGAATAATGCTGCTGAGAATCATATATTTTATTGTAGAAATGCTCATTACAAAATCCATCATCGTAAACGGCAAAGAGTTGTATGCAATTTTAAAGTTAGCGCATTTCGTGGAACGTGGTTTGACCGAGCGCATTTAAGTATTCCTAAAATTTGTCAATTTGTCGCTTATTTCTTAATGATGCCACCACCGCGACACAGATTATTAATAAAAAAATTAGAATTAACCGAACACACTGTTGTTGATTGGACAAATTTTTGTCGAGAGGTAAGATTCTATTTACATTATTTAATCACATTTATTGCTAAACAAAATATGTTTTAGTTACTGCAACAATGGGTTGTAAATGAACAAGAACAAATTGGTGGAGAAGGAAAAATTGTAGAATTAGATGAAGCTAAAATAGGAAAAAGGAAATATAATACCGGACGCCTGATTAGAGGACAATGGGTTTTCGGTGGAATTGAACGCAATTCCAACAAATGTTTCATTGTACCAGTGCCAAATCGTAGTACTGAAACTCTTTTGCCAATTATTAGAAAATATGTCGCACCTGGTACTATCATTCATACAGACAAATGGCGTGCCTACGATGTTTTGAGAAATGAAAACTACAGATATTTTTCTGTAAATCATTCNACTAACTTTGTAGATCCACAAACTGGCGTTCATACTCAAAATATCGAAAGATTATGGAGAGAAATGCGATCGAATATTCCACGATACGGTACGCGAGATTACCATTACATACATTACATTTTCGAGTTTTTATTCAAAAAATTATACAATTACAGTGAACGGATAGATGCCTTCTTTAAAATTATGAGTACTATGTATCCATTAAATAGTTCAAGTATTAATTAAATGTATGCGTTATTTGAATATTTTGGTAGTTTTTATTTATGTAGAATTTTGCTAAGCATGGAAAGTGTATGCGTGGAAGAAGTGTGTTCCGTTCCCCCGCAGGGGGAACTCCACTATCCAAAAACTAGACACATAGGTTTGGGTTGAACCTCGTTTTGCGTGAGAAATGCATGCGTGGATGCAATGAAACTGCGATTACGTCGCTATATGATTTGTTTTGATTTCTTCGTTGCGATACACGTATATACCTATTATTTTCACGAGGAGGGAGCAGGGAGGAGGGGCGAAGCCCCTCCACCTGCGGGGGGCGCAGCCCCCCTCTGCCTACACCCTTACAACATAAAAAAATGTACATGATGTCGGGAAAACAAATTTCTTTATGAAACTTTTTTTGTTTATAACTTTTTTATAAACAATGACCGCTGGATAAAACTTGCGGAACCTTACTCGGGGCCACGACATTGACAATTTATCCTAAGCTCAAAGTCATCGAAAACTGCTCCCTTTTTCTGCAGTTTTACCAAGACAACTTACATATTATAAAGTAGGTGCCAGTCAAAGTAGCGTATCGTCGGTGAACTTTGTTTCTGCCTTGTACTCTTTTTTATTTTAGTGTACTGCCGTCATCACTTATGGCCGGCAATCGCTTATTTCTTGTAATTATTAAAAATTTATCTAATCACTATCTAACAAACGAGTTTCTCTGATCACATGACCGTCTCCTGAGCCAACGCCTTTTCGTATAAAATAACGCAACTGAACTGCCGAGATACTAAGTGCAGTCACGCTCAATTAAGAAATTGTTTTGTTCAGGAGTCATAGTTTCGTTGTAATTACGATTACTGAGTTGGCGTGAGGAGTCACGCCTGGCGCCCAATGATATCTTTTTTTGGTGAATAGACTATACATAATTTAATTAATGAGAGCGTGCCGAAGATGTGCAGCACCTTCGCTGAAAAATCACAGAACGAAGTGCACGTCACAATACATAAGATATTTGTGTAAAAAATCAGAAATTTATAAGAAAATACCAAATAAAGTCTTAAGAGCTTTTGCAGGATAATGTTCAGAAAGATATAGTATATTTTATTACTTCGCGTGAGGTCGAGGATGCTGCGAAGGACGCCGAGGAAAAATAATATTATGCTATAGTTTTTAATATTGTACAAATAAATCTGTTAATTTCTTACTATGGCTTTTACACTTTCACTCATTCGCGATAATCTAAGTTTTACGAGCGATGCTCTGACGGTCAGAGCCTCCGGTCGTGACACTATTCTAAACGATTCTACCCAAACCTGCCCGGACACCGGCTTTTATCCTAGAGCTAATCACTTTGTGAATGGCCGAAGAAAATCAGGCGACATCCGGTTTTCGAAAAGTGCAATGCAGACCATTGCATTTTTTCGGCTGCATGTGCGACCTTCGACCGGTCTTTATGCGCGCGTTTGCATATCGCCTCACGACTGCTGACTGGTCATCCGTGCCGGATTCCAGTTCCTCTTTTTAATACACCTACACTTAGTAACTCAAAACCCATGTTTAAATGATATTCTATCACTACTTAATATATGTTACATAATACATAATACATAATAGTAGTGAAACTATAAGAGTTCTAACTTAAAGTTTTACGGCGAGCGCGTATGACGTCACACGGGGAGAAGTGACGTCACTATGGCAGAAAAGGGGAGGGGGCGCGAAGCGTGACGTCAAGCGGGAGAGGGGTAATGACGTCACAATGGGGTGGGAGAAGGAATGCGAGACGTGACGTCACAGGAAAAAAATAATGACATCACGCAAGAAATGACGTCAGGATGACCTCACGCGGCGGCAGGAAATGAAGCGGAGGGCTTTTTATGGCGACTTCACACGCGGTGCAATATGGCGGCGGCCATATAACGGTTTGACAATATGGCAATTGCAAGGTAAGTACTTGTTACTGCGGTAATATGCTTTCCATGTGTGCCGCGGTATGCAACATTATACGCAGTATGCGTTCAGTTGCAGTATGACTCAAATCTTATTTTATATTAGATAGCAGTCCGCTCCGCACTGGGAAAACAAAGTTTCTCCGCGGAGTTGTAACGGTTCTACTTTTTACGAGAATTATTCCGTTTCCTTTGATAAATTAAATTGCTGCGGAATACCTCGCCGAGATCCAGGTAAGGAAATAAAGTGAACTCGGTAATTTTAAAATAACAAAATAAACTATGGTTTACTCAAACAAAAAAAAAGATAGAAAAATAATAGGTACAATAAAATACTCCACCGTATAGTGAATTCAAAATAACGCGTTGCAATCGGCGGTGCGTGATATCGTCACGTTTATACGCGGTTCATTCAACTTTCAGGAAAGAAACAACAAAAAAAACCAAAGATATGTACACACGGCCGGTGATTTAAACGGCGCGACTCTGTCAAGGCCGTTCGGAAACAGAATGTTTTGTTTTTCAAAGCGCGAGTTCCGCAGTGGCGCTCGAAAACGTGTTTTATCATAAAAATAATATTTGTCGCGTGGGAAAATCGCTTTTCTACAGAAAAGTGAATTATACAATGTCGCTTTGAGAAACCGAGTTTATCGGTTCGCGGAGAAAAATATTTACAGCGTCGAAAAGTTACTTTCTACCGAAAAATTGTACTTGGTTGTTCTGCCGGCCTCTTTTCGCTAGACTAATATTGCTATCGTTCTTTGCTCGTACTCTTGGAGCGGCTCCAACGGAAAGAGTCGGTTTGCCCGACGGAGAATACGTGATTCCCTCAGAACGGTTCTAGCGGAAAGAGAGCCGATTTTCCTGGCGGAGAATCATAAGACTCCTCGGAGCGGTTTGTTGCAGGAAGAGAGCCGGTTTTCCCGGCGAAGAATCCAGAGATTTCCCGGAACGGAGCGGAAAAAGAGCCGGTTTACCTGGCAAAGAATCCAGAGATTCCCCGGAGCAAAGCGGAACGAATGCCGGTTTACCCGGCGGAGAATCCAGAGATTCCCCGGAACGGAGCGGAACGGATACCGGTTTACCCAACAGAGAATCTACGATTCTCTCGAAGCGGAGCGGAGTGGATGCCGGTTTACCCGGCAGAGAATCTAAGATTCCCCGGTAAAGATCGGATCGATGAGTTCCTGTCGGTTTGCCCGACCGAGAAGAAGCTTCCCTGTGCGCTACTCGTAGACCCGTAGATAGGAGAAGATCTGATTTCCTCGGTTTTCGGCCCGGCTTTTATACTCGCATTTTTCCGCGGGCGGGGGACAAGGATGCGTGGAAAAACACATTGTGACGGGGCAAACCCCGTCACGAGTATCTATATACTTTTGTAAATATGTTTCTTTATATTAAGTTCATATTATATCTTTTTATATTATTATATTATTTTTATATTATTGTATCTTTATTAGTTATATATATTAGTTCTACAAGTATTAAATATCCTTACAACATAACTCGCTATAGTTTCTGCGAACTCACTTATGCGAGCGACCGCGTGATATAATACCGACGACGCGCCTATAGCGACACAGACCAAACACGCGCTTATCACCTGACAGGTGCATGCCGCGGCGCGCAAGAACACACGCCGACCCCGGACGGACCGTAGGCCGCTCCAGGTTATAAAAGCCGGCCGATCTGAGCAGAAAGGACCTATTTCTTTCCCGGCGCTCGAGGAGCTGACTCGACAGCCATTCCTATCCTGCTACCGCTCCGAGGTGTTGACTCGGAGATACCGTTTCCGATTATTCCCCCCGAGGTATTGACTCGGGAAACCGATTTCCGGCAATCCGAGATGCTGACTCGGCCGCCATTACCCAATATCCACCCGAGGTGTTGACTTGGGAGATACCGCTACCGATTATTCCCTCCGGGGTGTTGACTCGGGAGATACCGCTACCGATTATTCCCCCCCCCCCGAGGTGTTGACTCGGGAGATACCGCTACCGACTACTCCCCCCGAGGTGTTGACTCGGGAGATATCGACTTCCGGCAATCCAAGGTGCTGACTCGGTCGCTATTACCGACCGTTCCCGTCGATGTGCTGACTCGACTTCCGGCAATCCGACGTGCTGACTCGACCGCCATACCGATTCTCGTCGAGAGATTCTGGACTTCCGGCGCTACGGCGCACAAACGGCCGTTGTAACCGCCACATTGCAAACAGTCGTTTTCACGACTTATCTGTATATAAATCCCGTGTAAATAAATGTCCCGAATTAGATTTAAGTAATTACGCGCCCGCCGCTCCAAACGCATTAATTAAAACCGCGCGCTAACGGCCGACAAAAACTCCGTCGATCGTACAAAAGTAACCAACCGCCGCCGCGGAATCAAACGCTCTGTAAATCTATTTCGTCAATAGTCAACACGCATGAACAAGAACTTTGCCGTTAAGATTAGATCGTAATCACCCGACACCGCAGATTTAAAATTATTGTAAATACATTTAGATGAATAAATAGCAAGTACATTACAGCATAAACCCGGATTAAGTTTCGCAATTTCTCGCCTTCCCCTTCCCCGAACCTTGGCACCGACCGAGCTGCCCGGCAGGTGGAAGGCCGGGCGAAGCCGAAGAATTTGGCTCCGTTACTTGGCGTCCGAACAGGGACCGTAAAATTTTTTTACCTTTTTTTTTTGAAGCCCGATCCCCCCGAATAGGTTCCCACCTTGTAGTAGCTTCGAGGCGGGAGCTCGGAGCTCTCGGAGCGCTCGGTGCGCACGTGGTCTGGCCGCCTCGCAGTAACTACACGGAACATTATTTTGTTCCCAGCA
>NW_018024084.1:0-1549 GCF_002006095.1 Pseudomyrmex gracilis
GCCCTCTGTCGGGACAATACACACGCTTGCCGCGCATTTCAGAAATTATCTATCTAACAATTAATATATTTTGCAATATGTACAAAGTCATGCCTTTTCATTTTTATATAATATAGTAAATAACATATACTATATGTATAAAAATAATAAATAACATAATGTATACTATAAAAATGAGAAAGCAGCATCATTAATGATTCCGATTATATGTCATTTAAAAGAATACACTGTCAAGAGCACACTTCATTTTTAGATTACGTTTAATTATTTTGCCATAAAATATCATTAGAAATAAAATAAAGTGTTGCTTACTATTAAAAAAAAGAATTTATAAGGGTTTTCACAAACATTATTTTATCATTACTTGTAGTAAAATACACACACATATTGAAATAAAATGTTTTTATTGAGATATCTTTTTTTCTTATATAATTGTAGTTTCTTAAATGTGTATTAATATAACAAATGTTTATAAATATGTTTAAAAATATGCTATAAGTAAATCTAATAAGTAAATCTTTTCTCTTTTGTTTTCTCATAAACAATGTTGTATGTTTATGAATATGTTATAAATAAGTTTTTTCTCTTTTGTTTTCTTATAAACAATGTTGTTCTTACATAAACAACATTCTCTCTAGATCAACAAAAAAACTATTATTTTAGTTTAGTTAGAAACAAAAAACAAATATATTTTTAAATCTATATAAAACTAACTCATATAATTGTTAGAATATTTTAAACATAACTGTTCTTTATCATATTATCACATTATCACAAAGAATAAACAAACTACAAGCTAACAAATGTATTCACATTAACATATAATTTTAAATAAATCTTTGGATAATTTTGTATGTTATCAATTATATAATTATATAATTACTCGTTAAAAAAACAAAGATATTCACATTAACATATAATTTTAAATAAATCTTGGGATAATTTTGTATGTTAGTAATTTTATAATTATATAATTACTCGTTAAAAAAACAATGTAAAGGAACACTTCATAATTTCTTACATAATTGATTTCTTTTTTCAGAAATCAATTGTAATAATTCCCACACAGCAAAATATATCATAAAGATATCTGGAAGATATCTAAATATCAGAATATCTGATTGCGTAAATACTAGTCAGATATCACTGAGATATCTGAAAGATGTCTTCCAGATTCTAAAAAGACATGATTATTTCATCTGTCATATGATATCTGATTNTGCGTTAAATATTAGAGATTTATATTTTATTATAAAATCGGATTGTATATATAATATTGCAGATGAGACATGTGATATAAAAATGTATGTTTTGAAAATAAGTAATTTAATAATATTTATTGTAAAAATAATCATTTTACAAAAATAATAAACGTATATTCTGGAGATTATAAAACAACGCATATACTGTGACGTGACACTTTTCGCGTCCGTCACAAGGTCATAATTTTGGCCGGCACGAGAGGCGATGGGCTCGCGTCTTCCACTATTTTAGGGAGAGCAGCTCATTAAGCGGCGTAGCGCACGCGTAGGCGCTTAATTTTGCGAGG
>NW_018024084.1:3104-6280 GCF_002006095.1 Pseudomyrmex gracilis
CGGCGTGCGTATGTACGCCTGGCGCCCAATCGTAAGTTTGGTGAGTAAATCTTTGATCTAATTTTGAAAAGACGTGCCGAAGGTGTGCGACACCTTCGCTACAACATCATAGAGCGAGGTGCCCGTCACAAATTGGCGCCCAACGTGGGGCCTTTAATGCCATTTCCCCCATATCAGTGAGCACCATCCTACCATGATGCTTAGCCCTATCTATTCCGACCCCGTACCACAGCATATCCTTGCAAACGATATTTGTGTCTGCAAACCCCTGAACAGGTTGATAACCTGTACACCGTATTACATCGTCGACTACTTCCACGTAGCATGGGCAAGGTTCAGTATTGTCCTTGGAATCCACCTTGCCAGTAGATCCACCAGCGCCAGCCCCGCTGCCAGTACCGCTAGGGTGCCAGATATTAGTCCACCTTTCGCGTATCAAGCCATCTGATGGTTGATGCAACGTGCCCGCCGATACATAGGTTGCCCTTCCTCCCTGGTTTGAATCAGCAAAGTACGATTTCTGTATGTACTTTTCTGCCTCATTTAGTGCTTCCCGAGCATTTCTACGTTGAAAGCACCTTATGGGCTCCATATCCCAAGTTTGCCTGATGTCATGGCGCATTACGTCCTCTCGTTCTTTGCGTTCCCCGTCCCACATAGTAGAGATGTTCCCATTCTTCGAGTGCATCTCCTTATTATGTGCTAGAGCCAAAGCTTCTAGCCAACCGTCACCATAAGAACCCGATATTATGGGTTCCAAGTTATACCATGCACTCGAGTCGGAAACCGTAACGTCGGTATTTGTAAGCCCAGACATCTCTGCCCACACGCAATGCAAGCAGACCCCCTTCCTAACCAAAGACTCTCCGAGACCGGAGGCAAGAACTCCTGACACATACTTAACTCTTTGGATATTCAGTTGGTCCGCAGACACCACCAGTGTAGGTTCGACATCCCGTTCCTCCTCAACCAACGAACCGTCGACTCCCCTCTGCCAACACTCTAAGGCCTTCACTAAAACGTTACTTTTCCTGGCCTGCAACGACCCCTTATTTGCGTTGTTCCACCCTCTAACCACCTCAGGGGTAATATACTTTAGATAGCACCTGGCCAAACACCGTGCCCAGGTCCTATTTGTAGTTGCAGCAGCCATGTAACCAGACACACACTTGAACGTTTTGTAACTATTGGCCGCAATCGTATTGGCACGCTCAAGCATACTTCCCTTCCGTTTCTTAACTACTAGCTCCGGCCCAGGTACGCCATCCTTGCCACGTGGACGAACAGTTCGTGATACGATAACATCACTACTGCCGCCCATTGTAGTTAAAGCTCTTACTTCAATTCCTGTTTTTGGTTTGTCCTTATACTCATCGCTGCGCACTGGTCTTATTGCTGCGTTGAGTATATACAGTTCATTCCCCACCGGGTGTTCCTTGCTCCCGGATAATCCAACACCCCAAAAAGTGCTGGACCCAAGAGTTACATCGCCCTTGAAGAAACGCACCGCAGGGACATCCACCTCGGGGGCCGCGGCAGTAGCCACGGAACCAGCAGCACACACTCCAGCGTAGGAGGGTTTCTTATAATCTATATTTACAAGCCTCCTAGCTACCCTGTCCTCAAAAGCTGCGACCCGTCCCTGTGCATACATCCATCCAGGGCTATACCCCATCTGGGAAGCCAAGTCATTTTTCTCCAAATACTCTTTAATCACACTCCTTCTGACGGAGGGATCAAGGTATTCCTCAAACCACGGTACCAACTCCTGTACACCTACCACCTCTGTTGGTACCCACCCCTCTAACTCCTCCTGCTCGACCCTAGTGTCGGCCGCCATTGTGTTTATGTTGGGGAAACCCCCAACAAAGACCTTTCGGTCAAAACCCCCCACAAAAAACCCCTTTAGTTTATTGTTTTTTCCACTTGACTGTACAAGCCCGACGCAGAGGAAGGAACCACCCTCCCTTCTTAAATAAAAGAAACTTTAGTAAAAGAACCAACAAAACCTTAGAAAGAATTCAAAGTAACTCTTGCTGGGATTCCTCCACTTTTCATTTCGGATGCCACCTAACCCTTAGAAGGGCGGCAAGGTTGTCCACCTCGAGCCAGTTTAACCCGTGTGTGAAGTACCCAGACGTGTAGTCTTCAAAGGCCTCACGCAAACACTGTGTGCTATTAAGTACACGGTTCAACATAGCCCTTACCCCCGTATCGAAATTCTGTACTACAAGACCCCCAGCTTCCAAAACCTGGAACCGAGTCACTTTAGGAATCCTGAACGTGTGACCCCCTACCTCCAAGTTGTTAAAATTGTCGGTCATCACGACGAAGACGATCTTCTTTGCCCTCGAATGAATATCGACCAGAGACGAGGTTCTAACGAAAGGTTGGTAAGTCGGGTTAGCACTGCCGTCCGCTCCATAGGAGAACACGTCGTAAGTCTCCTGACAGTGCACGAGGGGATAGTCCAAATGAGAGAGTACCCATATGTCCTTTCCCACACTCGAGTCTAAGACGTTGACCCCGAGACTGATTGTCACCACGTCCTCGGAGTTCAGATCCCAAACCTCTTCTCCTCGTTCCCCGACAGGTAATCGTCCTCCCTCAGCAACGTACAAGTCAACATACCTCCAGTTGACCACAACTGCTCGGAACCCCCAGTTGCACATTCCGTCCGTTGCTATATAGTCCATAACGGGTTCCTGTTTTCTGGCAACCGCCCAATCCACACCTGTAGGCTGCGTTACGCGCTTTTCACGCATGTCGTCGTACATGCAGACACGTAAGCCAAGCTCGCGCCAATCTGAGAGAGTGGGACTAGTGGTGGCTTGCGCCAAAGAGGCACCTGCCACCTTCCAGCGTCTGTTAGACAANTTAATTGGCCCCGAGATGGAACCACACGCATTCGCTTATTTAGACGATATCGTAGTGGTAACGGCTACGTTTGAGGAGCACATTCAATGGTTAGAGAAGGTGTTAGGGAAAATCGCTGCCGCAGGACTCAGAGTTAATCCGTTAATCCGATGTGGAAAATTATAATGAATTATTGAAAATTATTTGAATTGGCGAGTCCCATGGATATGAAGTTTTGAACATTGTTTATGAACGATATTTCTATTATTTACCTGAATTGTCAAATAATATTCGTGTGAATTTTGAATATTCTTTATCTG
>NW_018024084.1:6646-8429 GCF_002006095.1 Pseudomyrmex gracilis
GATTTAACATACACTGAACGAATCTTCGACGAATATTTCTCGTAGCTAGCCTTAAACTTAAGTGAGGGGAATTTTTCTAAGTTTTTCGGGTCTTGCCGCATAAAATAAACCATATTTAAGATGGCGTGTGAATCGCTTAGCTGGATTTACGCGTTGTCACAGGACCGATTACTTGAAGAACTAGCGGAGCGCGAATTATAATTATATCACATTCATATATAAATGAAGCTTAAGAGATCGATTTTTTCATTTGATAAATAAACCATATCATTATATTAAGAACAAACCTTAAAATTTACCCGCTTAATCGTTTTTTGTCATAGTTATTAAGTATTAACGTATAATTATTATAAGTATTAACATACCAGCGTTTTCGAAAGATCTCTTTTAAACATATCTTTATATTTTTCTTATTCAATAACACAAAGCAAAATTTTTAACTGTTAAACGTTGTCGCTTTTTTTCACTGATGAAAATTAAATTAAAAATATAAAATTGTATACATCATAACAAATTATAATGCTACAAAAAATAAATTATCACAGAATTGTACATACAATATTACAATAGTGTGTAGAAAAAAATAATTGTAAAATATGTATATAGCAAATATACATATATAGCATATGTTTATATATATATAAGCAATTGCTTTTTAGTCGTTATAATGACGATGAAGACTNCTCATCTGAGTTTTCAACACAAGAAATTGTTTTTTTATTGATTGTGTCAAAAGCGTTGCCATTATTATTTTCAATATCAGTAAAAGTAGTAGTAGTTTCACTTTTTTCCCTATCATCTACAAGAGAGAAAACTTCTACGGTTTCAGGTACATGTTTCTGAACATTTTGATTTCTTCCAGTTTGATGTTTTGATTCCTATCTGTCAAGAAATTAATAAAGTAAGAATAAATAATAAGAAAAAAAAAGTTGATAGAGTAAGTTAATATTTACGTTTTAGCTCGACCAATTGATTGGCGGAGAAATTCCTTAATGCTTCCAATAATATCTTTCTCAGTTGCATCAGCTGCAAATGCTCTTCCTTCATGTTTAGTATGCCTAGTTGCACCTAATAATACAATTAAAAAATGAACTATGAGAAGAACTTGTCTTGCAAAGAAATTTTCTTTAAATAAAGTTTTTAAAATAAGTAATATATCTTTGTTGAAATAAAAAGTTGAAAATAAGGATTAAAGAAATGGATCATTTTCGAAATATAAGCTTTGAGAAAAACAAGATTAGTTTAGCAAAACAATATTCTATTGATATCAATTAAAGGCTCGATGGAAGTCCAGCAAGAAACCGAAAAAATACTTTAAATGGAAATCTATTTGTATTATAAAACAGAATAATCTACTTTTCAGCATTTTAATAAAAATACTGAAAACAGATAGCTGAAATACAAGAATGTCGAAAAAATTAAAACAAGTATAGAGAAAGTTGCCGTAGAAATAGTCTGTTAGTTGAATAGTCTGTTTTTCATATAAATAGATCTGCATTAGAAAATATTTTCTCGGTTCTTTGTTAGATTTCAATCAAACCTTCAATTGATATTAATAATACATAATTATATCAACTGATATTAATAATACATAATACATAATACATAAGTTTTATTAATATCACCTGTAAACGCAACAATATTACATTACTTTTTGAAAAAACTTACAAATCACAGCATTCACTAATCCTTTAAGGAGACTGAATTGCATCTTGCCTTTTCCTCCATGCCAGCTGTATTTTTTTGCGAGAGTGCAATGGATCATTCTTTTTAAAATTGCTAT
>NW_018024085.1:0-1333 GCF_002006095.1 Pseudomyrmex gracilis
CTTACCAGCGGAAATAAAAAGTGAAGAAAGACTCGAATCATTTAAAAGAATGTTAAAAACATATGTTATAGCAAATGTTTGTTAAAACTGTATTTGAAATAGCTGAGAAAGCTAAATAAAGATCAATCAATCAATCTCTCTCTCTTTCTCTCTCTCATCAAACGTTCAACGCGCTCATACCGCCATCTCTTACAAGCACTAGGAAACTGCACACATTCCTGGCACATTCCTTAGTCCGGAGACGACGTCCGAACATCGTAAATTTTACACACATTTTCGATTATATCCATATATCTCCGTTTAGAAGCCACAAACCAAAACAACGCAAGAATACTTTTTTTTTTAATTTTTTGTTCTACAGCGATTGAGACCAAAACAAAAGTGATTGGTTCAGCCGTTATTAAACAATTGTTTTGAGAAAATCTCTCCACTTCTCATTGCATACAATCTCGCGTATAAGAGGCACAGTGTGTTTGCGCAGTTCGAGCGCCACTTCGTTGCGCGTGAACTTGGCGCGAGGCACTACCGTGCCTCTTGATATCTTCGTCAATATGTTTAATATATTGTATCGGCTCAAGTAAATTATTGGTCGAAAAATTATTCCGAAGAACATGATGTGCAGCAACGTTATCACTCTTTATAATATCGGCTTTTACTTGTTTAGGCCGGCAAACATGTGCCGGCAGACACATTCCTCTCACATCGCCGTCTTAGTCACGTGTCGCGCGTACGCATCAGTGGCCTAGTTTACATCGTACATCTTTTTGATACGTGAATCAAATAAGATTTGTTTCAAAATTATACATTGTCAATGTATAATTTTGGTGTTTACATCATTTTAAATGTGCTTGATACGCGTATCATTTTAATACAATACGCGTAAAGAAGGCGTATCGTACCAGCTTAATATAACATTGTTTACATTATTGAGATCAAATCGATTTAATACGAATATAGTACTTAATACGCGTATTAAACGATCGGTGTAAACTAGGCCAGTAATCAGGGTTGGGTTATTCGAGCATTATCTAGAGTTTTTTACATTTTACAGTTTTTTACGGTAAAATACGTAAAAAACGTATAAAATACGTATAAAACGTATAATATTTATCGAAGTATACTATTATGTTTGTAGAAATGCAAATTACATTTGTCACCAAAGTTTTTAAGCTTGTTGATTGGCTTAGAATAGAAAAGTACTAGAAATTCAAAAATTTCTTTATCCTGTAAGAGCCATTACACATAAAATTCCTTGATAATTTGGATGACAAAAGTTTGCTGCCAATGCAATTGGAGTGATTATTTTATTAATACTAGCCTTAATTCGATAAGT
>NW_018024085.1:2428-8375 GCF_002006095.1 Pseudomyrmex gracilis
ATCTAAGAATTCAACAAGCAGATAACGAACTTTATCTACAAAATCTTCATTTAATAATACGTTTTCTAATAATAATGCAAAGAATAAGTTGCAATTTAAAACCCACAAATTATTTTGTTTACTACTTTTTAGTGTATAATAATCTTGATCTGTGATTACAGAATAAATCATGATAGAGTATTTAGTTTTAATTATATGTAGTGCTTCAATAATTATTTTTTCTAAATTACACAAGATATCCTATGACTTTAAATAGAAGGTCTTTCCTTGGATAACTTTAACAAAAGTTACAATTTGCTTGCAGTTTTGAAATGATGTTTCTTTAACCATCAAAATTCCATCACAAGTGACTAACGTAGTCAATAAAATTGCTGCTTTTCGCTTAAAAACTGCAAGTTGATTGGCTCTACATTTTTTGAATCAAGATCTCGGACCGATTTCTAGCAACATGGATCATGGATGTTGGACTTAAAAAGTTACTATACACATGATGTAGAGATGGCGCCACACGAAGTATAATATGTATAAAACTAAGCAATATATTATACTGTACAATATCAAGTATAATACAATATAAAATACCTCACGTATAATACGTGCCCAACCCTGCCAGTAATGCCAGAAAGCTAGGCACACGATCTGTGATATCGCAGTGGATATCATAGTTGCAAACTCGAGCCGGCTAGCACCGAGAGCACCGAGGTGCGTGGAACACACACACGGACGGCGGTTCTCGCTTGTGTGCGTGTTCCCAGTGGCTCCCAACACCTCGGTGCTCTCGGTGCTAGCCGGCTCGAGTTTGCAACTATGGTGGATATGTGTGCGCACACGTACGCAGCTGTCCGCTTGTGTGCGTATCCCCTCTACTGCGATGGTATCTTGGGGCCGCAATAGTTTTCTGCCATCACTGATTCTAATTCGCGCATATATCGATGTTGAAACGTTTTGTTATGTCACACATAAAATGTATTTGCAACACTTGTACGACGTTGTGCAATAAACACAGTTTTAGTGACATCAGATATGTAATGTAATTAAAACGTTTCTCAATGTCCCAAAATAAACGTTTTAAATAAAAGGTTTATGTAACGTTATACAGGGTGTCTCATAACGAACGAATCAGCCGAAGTGTGTAGGTAGATCGGGTCAATCCGAACAGAAAAGTTATTTACCATTTTGCAAAATGTGCAATAGTTATTAAGATATGAATTAATAAATGTGAGCCAATGAGCGTGCGGGGGGCAATGATCGGACTCTATAGGCGTGCACGATTATCAGCTGTAAAGAAAAATGGCTTCTTTCATGCAATGTCATAGCAATGAGAGGCGGAGAAACAAACAAGCGCGGCGCGACTCAGCTTCTTGCGATCGGGCGATATTAGGCGGTACGCCGCGAACAGCGGCGAGCGAGGGGTACCCCTAGAGTCCGATCATTGCCCCCCGCGCGCTCATTGGCTCACATTTATTAATTCATATCTTAATAACTATTGCACATTTTGCAAAATGGTAAATAACTTTTCTGTTCGGATTGACCCGATCTACCTACACACTTCGGCTGATTCGTTCGTTATGAGACACCCTGTATAATGTCACGCTAACATTTCGAAATGTTCCTAATGACACATTACAAATAAAATGTTCTCTAAACGTTGCAAAACGTTTTATATGTAATGTTACAAACTGGATGTTGTTTGAACGTCGCGCAACGTTTCAACATTGAAACGTCCCTAGTAGTCGTATTCATCACCAAAATGTAATGTTCTTGCGATGTTTCATGTAAAAAATAAAATGTTTTACCAAAACTTCTATATACTTCTATATACATAAATGTTTATTATGAAACATTTCAAATACGATGAGTTCTTCTCGAATGTAATGTCGCCTGAAGGTTTCATGTTTAATGAGAAGACTGTAGGAGTAGAGAGTAAACTAATTTTCGGTGAAGTAACAACAGGAATAACAACGGGAATGGGCAATTCCCATTTCAAACTGCCTACTGTCTTAGTGTCAGCCAATGAAAGGCGCGTGTTAAAAACCGCGAAATATTCACTTGTATAGACAAAAATAAAACAACTCCAAGAACCTTACTCTATACCTACTTCCATTGTAGACGGCCCTTGAAACATATTCTTAAATCTATCCCCTATTTGGAACAGTATCGTAAATAATAAGAGAAGTAAAAAATTTGTTATTCTAAACAAATTATAAAAATTCTATTGATATTTATAAACAGTTTTATACACAAATTAAAAAAAATTAGTTTAGTTTATTTTTTGGATTTAAAAAAAAAAACAACAACAACAAAATGTTTAATTGTAGGTACCTAGGGACTCGTCGAAATTTTTGTTTAAATTGTGAAAAATCAGCGTATGTCCACGACTTATTGTTTCATTCACAAAAACAAGAAATCGGTTGTTTATAAATCAAAGATATTTTTTGGACAATATTTTACTAATTTTGATAGCTAGTGTTTATTTTATTTTTTTTTTAAATTACTGTTCCACATTGAGTATACAAAGTTTTCGAATGTCTCCCATGATGGAACAGTTCAAAGACGCGTTTCAAGTTCACGGACATGTCATTACCGTCTGTGCCGTTCACGTGTACTCCGCTCATGAGACACGTACACGAGATTCATTAATCACGTCGTTTCTCGCTTTAATTAATAGTTTTATTTGTTCAGAAAAATTAATAATTACTTTTTAAATATTATTATCATCATAATTACTGGTAAGTATACGATTTCTATATATCAACTAAAAACTGAAAAACATAATCTATAAATGTAAATATATCAGTGAATCTCTTAAAGCTTTGGACTTAAATTGTATGTTTTTTTTGTAACTTGTATTTGCAGTGAAATATTTGAAAATAGAAAAACTCAGGGAGAAAAATAATAATGGAAAAAGCAAGAACAAGGAACAAAACACCAGGATAGCTAAAAAAAAAAAAAAAAAAATAGAGTCTCGAAAAGAGTAGCAAGAGTGAGAGAAAAGTTATAAAATGTGCAAGTTTGTTTTTAGAAAAGAAAACAATATTATTAATAGAAAAAATAAGAGAAAAGAAAGGAGAAAAACTTATGCTTATGATGCACTTGAGAAAACTGTCCGAGCAGTTGAAGGGGGAAAATTTATTCGGAAAGATGCAAACATGCATGGAGTTTCTGCTACGTTTCTTTTCAGAGCAATAAAATGCCCGGAGAAAATGAATTCTTCATCAGGACCACGTAAAATTTTAAGTTAACAAAAAGAAGAAAGAAATGTTGTGCAGTGGATTCTTTATAGAGCTAAAAGAGGATTTCCAGTAACGCGAAGACAAAACTACTTGATAGCGTTCAATATTACTTATACAGTCTGCAAAGACAAACTCCGTTCACAAATGGAAGACCAAGACGTCACTGATATGACGTCATACAACAAACGACATCCAAATATCAGTACTAGAACTGCACAACATTTGACTTTGAAGAGAGGTTCTGTTACGGAGAAAACTTTAAGAGAATGGTTCGCAAAGATTAAACTGTACTTGGGATGTAAAAATCTTTTAAATATCCATCCATCAAGGATTTTGAATTGCGACGTAACAAGTATTCAACTATTATCTAACTACTCTCTTGAGAAAGTTTTGAACACGAAAAGGAGCTCGGACAGTGTATAAGATTGTAGACGCAAATAAAAAAAAAGTATGACAGCATTATTTATGTACAGCGCTGAGGAGGTACACGAGCTCCGTCTATGGTGGTGTATACCTATACACAGAAAGTGTACCAAAAAAATTTTAGAAAATTGTCTAGCTGGTTGAAGCATTGGTTTATCAGAGAATGGTTGGATGACCACAGAAAGGTTTTACGAATATACAGTCAATAGTTTTCATTCTTGGTTGGTGACAGAAAATGTGCAATTTCCAGTACTTCTATATTTGGATGGTCATTCGTCGCATGTCACGATATCTCTTGTATCTTTTTGTCGAGAAAAGCAGATAGAACTAGTAATAGCTTTCTACCCAGACACTACGCAGCCCTTAGACATTGCAGTATTTCATCCATTTAAGAACATTTGGAAGAAAATAGTATCTAAGTGGAAAACAGAAAATAATATTTCAAGATTAACAAAAGAGCATTTTTCTAATGTTCTTAAAACAGCTTTAGATTCATTTAAAAGAAGGAAAAAAAGGTTGTTCAAAGTGGCTTTAGAGCTAGTGGCTTAATGTCATTTAATTCTGAAGCAGTCGATTACAACGTGCTAGAAAAAAAAAAGCAAACACGAAAAGTCAAACAAGATGTAAGTGATGTAAGGTGAGCCGCAAGTCAAATTGTGATTTAGGATCAAAACCACCATTTACAAATCTACGAGAGTAACTTATTCAACGATATACTGGAAGAATTCAAAAGAGCAGAATCTACAAAGTTATAGACAAAAAACATGGAAAAAAAAATTTTTTGAATAATGGCTTTCGCGATAAAAAATGCGGCTTATGATGGATGACTCCAATTATGTTTCTATTTTACTGTTACGTCCTGGCCCATGGATACGGTCGGGCTATGGTGGTACGCAACAGCTGGACGTTTTATTCAGATGCTCGCCACAGAAGATGCGGAAATCTATCTGTGTGCGAGCCGAGCGAGTTGTTTATACTCACGGACGGGTCAACGGCGCGTGCCGATATTACTCCGTCCTTTGTATTTTCGCTCGGTGGTCTTTTTTTAAAGTCTGGAGCGGTCGCTCCAAGGACTAGGGACGAGACCGTGCGATCGGTGGGACGGGAAAATGTGCGAGGTTAAATCTTAATTAGTTATTACACGGTTTATTCTTCCTCTCTTTCTCATTCTAACATATTTATTTCATTTATTATCTATAAGTACAGTAATTGTCAAACTAGTTTTTTTTTACATAAGGTGGTGAGCTGTTGAGTGTAACGCGAGCTTTACAATAGCCGGTAGGTCATCACTCGGAGGCCGGGTGGGACGTGTCGTGTGTGCGTATATGTATATGTGTGTGTTTTAAGGCCCCCGGTGGAAGTTACAAGTGTAATGCTGTCATGGTGTGTGTGTGTGTGTGTAGCCGATCCGTGGCTTGAATTTATTTAAGGAAAATTTCTAGATTAACGGGTAAGAGGATAGTACTGGTGGAAGAGGGCTCCGGGAACATGAAGGTGAACATTGCAATATGAGGGGATAACGAAAATTACTTCGGAGAAGGGGAGGTTGGGTGTGATTCTATCGAGTTCCGCGGGTGTTACATGATTGAGATCTATGGTGAATCGGCCAGGGGGTATCGGTGAGGATGACCGCGGAAAGCGAAGGAGATGGGGCAGAAAGCGAAGGGGGTGGTTGTCAGGGAGTGGTGAGGGGTCGTCTGACCGAGAGAAGACAGGGGAAGGAGTGAAGCGTTGAAGGATTGCCTCTAGTTCTGAATCGGAATCGGAAAGAGGAGCAGGAGGCGAGTTTCGGAGAGGAGGAGGGTTTTCAGAGAGGACACGGGGATGTTCTTCTAGGGGTACAGGAGAGTACGAAGGAGGCTCGTACCACGAATCGGCGTCGCTTTCGTGGCTCGAGTTTGTCGGCTGTACATGTATGGTTTGCGTGTGAGTGTGTGTGTGTGTCGTAATCTCGGTCTGAGTGGCCGCCTCCCTAACCGTAATGCGGGTTGGAGGGGGGCAGGGTTGTGGAGGCCTGTTCGGCTCCGCTTGAAATAGCGCGAGGGCGGCTCGTCGCAGGGCCCGATTACGTAGAATGCGGCGTGCTCTTACCGCAGCGCGGGGAATTCCGTGGTTGTTCACTTGAATCAATTATGTTTTTTATAATTTCATAGTTAGGGGGGTATTTGGGATCTTTCATATANGAGATGCAAATCTAGCATCCTATATGATTTTATGAATTGAAATTTCAATTCAAAAAACTCACATGTAAAAATAATTTACATGTGAAATTTCATACATGTGTATATATA
>NW_018024086.1:0-5233 GCF_002006095.1 Pseudomyrmex gracilis
TGCGTATTAATTATGTATTCACATTGAAAAAGACTCAAGTCAGAGTCGAAACGTCTGTGAAAAACTAGTTACCTGTTTTTATTAAATATATATTTTTTGCTACCACCTAAGTATTTTGGCTCGATTGGACCTTAGTTTCTTATTTATACTTACTTATTCCATTTGGAAGACTGGCAAATATTCCACTTCCAATATCAGTTCTTTTATTTGTTTGTGAATTTTTAGAATGTGAATTGTGTGAAGATGAGTGATGTGAATTATCTGATGATGACGAGTCTTGTGAAAATGAGTCTGATAAATCTGATGAATTCGAATCTGTGTTGTTTTTGTTTAGTTGATTTAATTGTATTTTATTTTCTTTAATGTTTGTATCAATTGATTTATTTTGAATGTTTGATTTTGTGTGATCAAATTCTCCAAAAAATGTTGTTACATTGTCATTTGATTTATAAACTGGTAACTTATAAACTGGTGTATGTGAAAAGGCTGCCGGTAAAATAATTGTGTTTTGTTTGGTATTATGTAATGGTGAAGAGAGCGGAGCAGAGATGGAAACAGAGGCTGAAGCATGTAAATGTGAATTTGATGATGTGGAGTTGAAATTTTGTAAATTATTATAAGATGTGTGATTATGAAATGAAGTCGAAGAACAATATGATGAACAATATGTGTTTGAATTATTAAACAAAGATGATGTATGTGAAGATGTTGGATGTACCTGAGACTGTGATGACGATGACGATAATGATGACGCATTGATGGAAGAGTACATATTCGGGGTAAGTGTAATATTGGATAAAATATGCGGTTTATTCGCTATTTTTTCTTTTGGTTGCTTTTTAGTGGACCATCTTATATTTTCCGTTACTTTTTTGTATTTTTTTCCTTTATTATATTCGTCTATAATATCAGCGTTAAAAATTTATTTTGTCAAATCGTGAATTTCCCCACTAGACGATACAATTAATTTGTGTAATTCATTTTCATTATCTGTAATAAAAATAGATACTAATAATAATATGTTTTTGATGATTTATAAAACATAGATATTTTTAACATAAAAAGATAACTTACCGCTTATGACAAGAATTTTTGCCTCAGCCTTAGTTTCTTTTTGTGTGTTGTAACTTTTTTCCATGTTAACTTTATTATTTTATTTAAATTTCTACATTTTTTTTGGAATAATTGATAACTTCACAACATCTTTTTCTCAACTTTTCAGCCACCAAATTAAAGCAAATTTTTTTTTGTTTAGACATAATGTATTTGTAATTTATTTATAACTGTAATTAGTTTTTAAATAAATTTTTGTTGTTACGACAATTTTCCTGTCACGTCGAGACTGCAATGTGATCTTGCAACGGATAAGATTTTGTTTTTGTCTATCATTGCGATTTTCTGGTGTTGATATGCGAGATCGTTGCTATCAATCAGGCCAGAATAGTTTTCTTGTGTATGCGGGACAACTTGTCATATTGTAAATAATATGTCGTACAAATCAATCGGACAAGTTTGCAAAAAACAGCAACATATTCGATTAAAGGCTGTTTTAGAAAATAATTTCGATATTCTACCGGATCAGAATTCTCAATTGGTATTATATAATCAAAAGTAAGTATTATTTGATAACCTAATAATTTTTTAATACTCTGATAAATTTGATAAATAAATTTCAATATCACTTTTACTACTTTATTAACACGTCTAGATTTTTAATCAACCATATGTTGAGATGTACGTAAATGCGACGTGTTGTAAAAATATTGACAAGAACAGCGTATAAATATTTTGGTACATAACATTTATATAAAACATTTGTAGTCGTATATTGATTATTGTAGTAGTAAATTGATCTGCAATACATACATAATTACATCTATCATGTTTAAGAGTCTTATAAACAATTGCATAATGTTGGTGATAACTATCGCAAATAAGTTGATTACAATTTGATAATTTAACAAAACAATAAAGAGAAGCTAATTTTTTTTTATAATTCTCATAATATTGGACTACAAATGACTCATTTTGCAAAGATTGATTATACAATTTTGATACGTAAAGTTTGTTATGGTACAGAAATTATAAATATGGATATAAGTATGGATATAGTAGAAACTTTTTATAAACTATTGTATTAATGTCAAATGCATTTTAAATAATGTCTGTAATTGGTATTTTAAATTTTTTACTAACAATATATTTACACATCTTGTACATTCTCATTTTTTAAATATTTTGTCTTTTTAATAATGTGTTAAATATTGGTAAAATACGATATAAAAGTTTAGATAAAAGTTTTAAATAATTAATATTGTTTTTAATTTTATAGCAATCAAGATGAAATAGAAAACGAACATGAGATAATACAATTTATTCAAAATGAGAAAATTAAAAATAAATCTATGTATGCGACGTTAGTAATAATTATTAAAATAAAAGTCTAATATAATGTATAAGTATATATATATTCAAAAAATTGTATTAAAAACATTAAAAATTATATTAAAAATTATATTAAATATATTTATTATTTAATACATAGTTGTGGTAAAAAATAATAAAACCTTGAATTATTATATTAAACGAATTAAGATATTTAAAGTTCATATAGTTTAAAACTAGTGATGAATTTCCGGTAGTAAAAGTTCGCTGGATGTTTTGCGGATAAATATATTTTAAATATATTTATATTTTAAGAGTGTAAATTCTTGCACATTATTTTTGAATTGAATGTTTTAATTCTTAAAATCATATAAGATGCTTGATTTGCATCACATATATAAGAATACCAGTTTATCCTTCCCAATTAATTTAGAAATTATATTGCGAAAAAAAACACCTTGGCCAGCGGCCATATAAATATATTTATCCGCAAAACACCCAGCGAACGGCTCTTACTACTTGAAATTTACTACTAGATTTAAACTTGAATATTGTTATAAATGAGCGTAATTCAAGTAATATATATAGTTATACTAACAGTAAATATGATTGTAGGAATTATGAATCTACTGATGATGATATCGGTTCAACTTTCGAGAAAAGTGATAATTCAGAGACATTCACAATAGAATTTATGATATTGGCAATGAAAATATAAATAATGATATTGATAATGATATCAATAATGATTTTGAGGATAATGATAAATCTAATGACAATATTAATGATGATATTAAAGATAATAATGATGAATTAAATAATAATATTAATGATGATTTTAATAATGATCAAAATGAACCTTTATACTATGGTGCTGAAATAACTGTTGATAGCATGTTGTTAATTTTATCTCTTCTCTTACATCACGATCTTACTATGTCATATATTGCATTATCACAGTAATTGAATTCCATTGTCCATCTCCTCGAAATTTAAGAAAAAACAATTTGTATAAATTAAAAAAATTTTTTTGTTTGAGTGAAACTGATGCTGTTAGACATCATTATTGTACATTTTGTAATCAAAAATTAAGATTAATGCATGATATTTGTCCATTGTGTCATCAAACAAATAATGCTTATTTTATCGAGGTATCTTGCATAAATTGGTTAAGAGAAATGTATACACGACCTTCATTTTACGATAAACTTCAAAGTAGATTTCAACGACCAATGCAACCAGAAACAATAACAGATATTTATGATGGACAACTTTATCAAGAATGGACAAATAACGAATTTCTTCGGGATCGTAATAATATTTCTTTTACGTGGTACACTGACGGTATACCAGTTTTTAAATCATCAAAAATAAGCATTTGGCCATTATATCTTACTATTAATAAATTACCTTTTGAAGATAGAAAAAGAAGAGAAAATACTTTACTTGTCGGATATTGGTATAATGATAAAAAACCGCAAATGAATATATTTTTGTATAAATTTCTAAAACAATTACAAGAAATTGCTGAAGGTATTCAAGTCAGATTACCTAATAATACTTATATTATTGTAAGAGGTATTGTATTAATGGGAACTTGAGATCTTCCTGCAAAATGTGAATGTTTAAATTTTATTCAATTTAATGGCGATTATGGCTGTCATTCATGTTTGTGTAAAGGCAAAAACATTAAAATTAATTCTCGAGATCATGTACATGTTTTTCCTTTTGAAAATAACTTAACTTTAAGAACATCTCAACAATCGATTGAATTCGCAACTAGAGCAAGATCAGACAAGCCTTTTATGGGAGTAAAAGGTCATACAGTTATATCAAAAATAATGCTAAATTTTATTAATGGAATAGCAATTGATCGTATGCACTGCGTTGATGGTGGAGTGATGAAAAAGCTGATGATATTATTTTTTGATCAAAAATATTCACATACTCCGTTTTCCTTGTACTCAGTTATTGATATTATTAATAGACGATTAACAAGTATAAAGCCACCAAAATTCATTCATTGTATGCCGCGTACAGTTGTAGATTTACTGCATTGGAAAGCATCTGAATTAAAATGTTTTTTCTTTTATTATTTTGTTCCCGTTTAAGGCCCAGCTCGCTATGGCCCCAACCAGTTTTAGAACCAAAAACAACTTGNAAAACGTGGCGGATTTTCTAAAGAACGCCATTACAAACGCCTTTGAATTAAACTGCTCACCAAAACCCAGGAATCCGGTGAACAAGATCCACTGGTGGAATAAAGAGCTCGCTAAGCTCAGATTGGATACGAGAAAGAAATTCAGTAAGGCGAAAAAAACAGGATTTGCAGTACACTGGGAGGCCTTTAGAAGCTCCCAACGAGAGTACAGCAAGGAAATTAAGAAATCAAAATGCAAAAGCTGGAGACGTTTCTGTNAAAGCATTGAGAGCGCCCCGGAGCCATCCAGGCTTCACAGAATCCTCAGCTTGGACCACCGTCCTCAATTAGGCTGTCTCAAGCTCCCAACGAGGAATGTCACTGAGGAGGCAACGGACACATTGAAACATCTACTAGAAGTCCACTTCCCAGGTTTTGATCATAACATACAACCCTGCCGACCGCAGCCTAGGGAATATAAACCCAGGGACTGGCGTCTGGCAGCTGAGGTTGTCTTTCCAAAGGGAGTTGAGTGGGCTGTTAAGACCTTCTCTCCCTATAAATCACCTGGACCAGATGGAATCTACCCGGTTCTTCTCCAAGAAGGGCTGGGGATTCTCATAGGTCCACTCACAAAAATCTTCAGGGCTAGCATAACCCTAAGACACGTCCCCCAGGCTTGGGGTGGCACAAGAGTAGTCTTTATAC
>NW_018024086.1:7443-8530 GCF_002006095.1 Pseudomyrmex gracilis
AAATAATTAAAATCGGCCAACTGTGTAGCCTGGCAGCAAATGCCGGGTTTTAGCAGCTTGGTCGATTAACAACTAGCGGGAGTCGCAAAGGATCTTAGAGATCTAGGTGACAATAGGGTCTCACAAGCCCCCCGCTCTTTGTCATCTATCTATCTATTCTGTTCCCGTTGTCGAAAATATAATGCGGGCAGATTATTTTGAGCATTATCTACGGTTAGTTGTAGCTATAAATATTCTAAGTTCCAATCGAATTACAGACTATATGATACAAGTATCTCACGATTTATTACGACGTTTTGTTCGTGAATTTGAAATTACGTACGGCATTCAATTTTGTTCCATAAATATACATTTACTCTTACATTTAGGAAATTGTGTAAAAACGTTGGGTCCTTTATGGGCTTACACGTGTTATGAAAATGAAGATTTAAATGGTCAATTATTAAAACTAATACAAGGTACACGTCACATCGATACACAATTAGCAAGTACACATCAATTTATCAAAATGATTAGAATATTAGAATTATTGCCAAATATTGACATTCAAAACTTTTGCATGAGAAAAAAACAGCAAGTCAAAATTATACAACAATTATATATACATTGGTATAGTGTTGGTATATATAAAAGACAACCAATTACAGACATTATACAAAATGCATTTGACACTAAAGGAATAGTGTACGATAATTTTACACTATATCAATATTTAAAACTCCTTTACAAAAACAAACTATATGTATCAAAATTGTATAATCGATTGTTACAAACTGAGTCATCTATAGTCCAATATTATGAGACTTATGAAGAGAAATTAGCTTTCGTTTATTGTTTCGTTAAGTTATCACGTTGTAATCACCTTATTTGCGATCGTTGTCACCAACATTATGCAATTGTTTATAAGATTCTTAAACATGATGTATTTGAAACTGCAGACAAACAATGGAATTCAATTACTGTGATAATGCAATATATGACATAGTAAGATTGTGATGTAAGAGAAGAGATAAAATTAACAACATGCTATCAACAGTTATTTCAGCACCATAGTATAAAGGTTCATTTTGATCATTATTAAAATCAT
>NW_018024087.1:0-1486 GCF_002006095.1 Pseudomyrmex gracilis
TGGAAAACTACGCGCAAGAATTAAAAGAAAGATTGCGAGCGACAAATCGAGTAGCGCGAGAAAAGCTCAAAGAAGAAAAGGAAAAAGCAAAACGTTATTATGATAAAAAGACAAAGCAAGCAGCGTATAGCGTAGGAGAAAAAGTCTTGCTTTATGACGAGACACTGAGAAGAGGCAGATCCAAGAAGTTAGAATCAAAGTGGATAGGACCTTATGTGATAATCGCGAAAACGTTAGACGCGACGTATGCAATAAAAGCAGGACGGCGCACGCAAAATGTGCACGTGAATAGGTTAAAAGTCTTTATAGAAAGTTAAAAGTTAAAAGAACTCACCAGGTTGCCTCACTCATCGTCTGAAAGTACGATGAGGGGGTGGACGACGGGCGGCGGGGGCCCCAAACAAATGACGTCCGAGTCATCTTCCGGGTTATCCTCTGGATCGGGGGAGGCGGGCGGCGGGGGCCGCGAGCAGACGAAAACCATCTCCGGGGAGCCCGATGGTGAAGGCGGCGGACCCTCGGGAGTGTGGGGAGTCGCAGGACGCGAAGGGGTAGAAACCCCGGACGAGCTCTCAGAACTAAGGGACGGCGACCTTGCACCGTCACAGGAGGACGACTCCTCCGCGCTCTCATCGGTACATCGATGAGTATACAAATCGCGACATGATGGACACTAAAAACAGAGTTTTGTAGAAAAAGAGAAAGGGCACACTCGTAGTTTCGGATACCGAACACTTACACTGGTTGTAGAAAACACACACAAAAAAAAAAAAACACACCAATGTACTCAGGTCGGAAACAAACGTGGTACTGGTGCTGGTTGACGTGAAGAGCCATGATCCGAAGTGCAAAAGACAGCAGGGCGTCTTAAATGTAGGTCCTAGAATTAATATAAGCGATAATAAAAAGAGCTTAGGTGACAGAGTAACAAACTTGGAGTACGACCGACGCTCGCGGTTCCACCTGTTAGGCGACACCGTTCGCGATAAAAGTAAAGTATAGTGTATAAGGCGTATTGTGTAAAACATTTTGCTTGCAGGGAAATGTTGTTAGTAAAAGTAATAACAGTACTTACCTTTTGCGTCGCGTGAAGCCGGGGACCAAGAATACCACGTACGAAAGTTTCAACACAATCCCGGCTTGTACTACGAAAAATACGGAACGATGCTCCACGCTAGCAAAAAGTGGAAACTAGTTGTAAGGTTAGACGTATCAACGGTATACACAAGAACGGAACGAACAGAACGTATGTTAGACTATACTGCTAAGGCGTGCGAAAACGCGGCGATAACGCGCAGGAACACAGAACTGTGCGAGGGGTTTGCCGCGGAGTTACAACAAATTGCAAAAAGTGGAAAAAATAGTAAAACGCGTTAAAACTATAGTGGGAACACAAAAACGTCGTCGAAGGGGGCTGGTTAACGCAGTAGGTTCCGTCGCGAAAATTCTGTTTGGTACAATGGATGCCGAAGACGAGAAGCGAGTT
>NW_018024087.1:3352-8452 GCF_002006095.1 Pseudomyrmex gracilis
GAGAGAGAGAGAGAGAGAGAGAGAGAGAGAGAGAGAGATTGATTGATTGATTGATTGTGCTTTATTTGACGCTCTGGAATGATATTCCCTCAAGCGTATAAGATCAGATACAAGAAAAAGTAATTACAAGAAAAAGTAAGAGCAAAACAATAAGTGCGAGTATAAATGAACTAACATAGCATATTCAGATTTAGTAGATGCTCAAAAAATTTGGATTTGAAAACGTTAAAGCGTTCGTTGCGGATGTCTACTGGAATATTATTCCAAACATCCACAGAGACACATCTGAAGGATCTCCTATAACATTCAGTGCGGCACAACGGCAGAATCAGAGTTCTACTATCAGCACGAGTATAATGTAGTTGTGAATCTCTAAAAGAGTATCTTTCAAATAGAAGTATTGGTCTTTCTGTCTCCAGAATTTTAAATAGCAAATTGCCAACAAAGAATGTTCTTCTCAATTTGAGTTTGAGCCAGCGTAGTCTCTGATAATGTGGTGATATATGTTCGTACCATTTGACTTTAAGGATGAATCTAACACATCCGTTAAAAGCTCTGTGTAACCTGAGATTGTCAGTTTCTGTTAAATCAGTCAGTAGAGTACAACAGTAGTCGAATATTGGACAGATCAGAGATGACACCAATCTAGACCGGACCAGAGGAGAGAAAAGGTGCTTATATATCTTCAGCCGGCACAGTGCAGCGTTGGCACGCGAGATTATATTAGAGACATGAGTGTCCCAAGACAAAGTATTAGTCAATGTGACTCCAAGATAGGTTACTGAGCTGCTCCATGGAATGATGGCCTCATCAACCACCACATGAGACATGACTTGTAAGTCGATTGCGTTAACGTATCTCGCCGTTCCAAAAATGATTGCTGATGTTTTACTAGCATTAAGTCTTAATCCATTTGCTGCTGCCCAATTCACGACACTACATATCTCATTATTGATCTTGTTCAATGCANCTCCCAACGACGATGATTCCGTATGCAGATAAATAAGCAGGTCGTCAGCATAGAAGTTATATTTGCAATACTGCAGGATATTTCCGAAATCAGAGACATACANTGAAAAGAGAAGTGGTCCGAGAACTGATCCCTGAGGAACGCCTTTGANAATTGATAATTTTGCTGACAATGTATTTAGGTAATCATCACGAACTGCCTGGGTTCTCCCAAAGAGATAGGCACACATCCACCTCAAAGCAGTGTTAGAAAAATTCATGCCGATTAGTTTATTGATCAGACGTCGATGATCAACATTATCAAAAGCTTTAGTAAAGTCGAAGAAAACTGCAATCGTGACTCTCCTGTGATCAGAAGCCTCNCTTATATCATCAAGTACTCGAATAAGTGCAGTCTCAGTCGAGTAACCCTGTCTATATGCATTCTGATATGGATCAAGTAGATTCCTGTGTTCCAAATANTCAAGCATCTGTCTTGCAGCAATTCGTTTAAGTGCTTTCGACAGCACACAAAGCAAAGAAATCGGCCTATAATCTTGTAGATCCGATGGAGCCTTTATCTTCGGTATCGGACAAACTATTGCCGATTTCCAAATAATAGGAAAAACTCCATTATTCAAGCTGTAATTGAAAATGTGCGCGAGCACCGGCAGAATATAAGGCATGGCCAACTCTAATAGCTTACGTGAAATACCATCAACACGCGTAGAGTTGGATACAACAGTTGTTACTGCAGTTCTGATACAGGCATCTTCAACATTTGACCACTAAAATTTTTCCTCTTCATACTCCAGTTCGCCCAGATAAACCTCATCATTGTAGACAGCTGCNGACTGATGACTAGTTAAGTAGCTGTTAAAATCATCAACTGTGAAANGCAGTTTATTGGAGTTAGCCTTAGTCTTAACTAAGCCTAGCTGACGAAGCTTCATCCAGGTGTAAGCCGGCTTTTTAAAATCTCCAAAGACAGTTAAGTAGTAATCTTGCCTCGCCTTGCGAACCATATCCTTGACTCGGTTCCTGGACTCTTTAAACAGGTTATAATTAGTCTCGGTCTTGTGTCTCCTCCATTTTCTTCGAAGCCTATTTCTTTCAGTCATCTTTATCTTGATAGCCGGCGTAATCCAAGGTGCAGGCAATCGTTTAGGATGTATAGTCTTAAGAGGAGCATGTCTGTCATAACAACCTAACAGATAATTGTTGAGGAGATCAACCTTATCGTCAATATTGTCGATGTCACGAATTGCATTCCAATTACAGGCAAGTAGATCTTCAAGAAAAGACTCATTATTAAACCTTGTAAAATCTCTCACTACTATCATTCTGACATGTCGTCGCTGAACGTAGATATTATAAGTAACTTCCACTAAATCATGAGCAGACAGAAATCCAACATCATGCTGCTGAAAGGATATAAGTTTTTCAGCATCATCCACAATGCAAAGGTCCAATAACGTAGACAATGTAGGTGTATGATGTGTCGGTGCATATGGAACAAGATACATAGATGATGCAGAGACAAAGGAAGTTATCTGGTTTGAGTCAAACGTTGATTGCAAGAGATCAGCATTAAAATCTCCGAATATTATGCAGTGGCTGTATTGTACTGATATGTCGGTCACAATGGTGAAAAATTCGGCCAAGTATCCACAGTGCGGCGGTCTATAGACAACCGCAAGTACGACCTTTTCACTGCTTGAGGAAATTTCAGCTATCAAAAACTCAGGCTTCCGACTGTATGCACCTCCAGATGTTGCTAGAATCCTTACGTTAAGTGAATCAGCCAGAAACAACGCAACTCCACCTCCTATTTTGTCTATTCTGTCGCACCTGAGCAGTTGATAACCTGGTAGAACTATATTACGATCTAAAATAGCCGGCTTAAGCCAGGTCTCTGACAGGCAGATAACATTGTACTGAGAATCGGTAAAGAAAAGTCGAAACTCGTCAAAATGTGCCATTAAGGACTGGCAATTTACATGACAAGCACGTAGATGATGTTGTTCCATGATATTACTATCCATAATTTATGTTTCTAACCTTATCCTGCAGTTTCTTGATTAGTATAGGGCAAGCTTTGCCATTCAATGCTGAATGTGCGGAATCAACACGATGCCACCTCCTGCAGTTGCCACAGATCGGATCGTCCATCTTCACAGTGCAGTTAATCATCTCATGTTCCCCGGCACAGTGGCCGCATAATGGAGAAGATTTACAGTTCTTAGCTAAATGCCCGAACGCCAAACATCTGTAGCACTGAAGTATGCGTACATGATCCTCGAAAGCACAAGAGGCATATTTAATATAAATATGTGTTTGTTGACGTAGAACGGTTCGTACCTCAGGCGACACCTCAATGACACAACTCGTGTAACGACGCTCAGCCCTACGCGGAAAAATATACACCACACTCACGCTTTGACCAGCCGCTTTATCCAGATTAAGGGCAACAATCTCCGATTTGATATCTTCTTTCGACATATCAGCAGGTACTCTATGTACAATTAGACGCGGATTAGATTTAGGGACCTGCATAACTTGTAATCCAGCATCGGCAAGTTCACGTGATTTCGTAATCTTAGGCAGGTCTATTGTAAGAGCCTCAATGCGCACACTGTTATTACGAGCAGAAGTGATTTTCCTGACCTTCATGTTATAGTTTGCTGGCTTAATAATTCTCTGAAATGCCTCTCTAGTATCCTTAGATGTATTATATTTAGCTTCTTGGTCCTTATTAGGAACGATTAATATATCCGTAGACCTATCCACGGAGAGCGCCGGACCTCGAGCTACATGTACAGTAGAGTTAGTCGCTTTCACAGCATTAGCGTAAGAACAAGCCGGAGAAAAACCATTTTGAGACATAAGTCCAGCAGACCTATGCTGCAACGCTTCAACCTTGACCTTAGAAATCGCGTCATTAATAATTTCTTTAACCGACTCAACAGCAACAGCAGCAGAGCTCGTATTTTTATCTATTAGTGCCAGGTACGCAGATGCCAGCTCAGAGTAGGCCCCCTTACAGATTCTAAATGCCGATTCTATTTTCTTTCTTTTATCCAGTGAATCTTTGCTAGCCAAAAGTAATTTTGCTATTGACTCATTATGATCGTTAATTGAACGCTTCAGCGCATTAACTTTGAATGGACTCAACAAAATTCCAGTAGACAAACCGCGCGAACTTACATTTGACAATAACGCAGAAGAAGATTCTGTAGAACCGCCCGGTATAATGCCATTGCCGATAGCGCCCGCCTGATAACCGTTGCCTCGATCCGAAATAGGCGTGGAAAAGATTTCGCGCGTAGACATATCGTCGACCAATCAGAGGATCCGCCACCACGCGCTCGCTAGAAATTGAGAGGAAGGGAGGTCCCGTGGGCCACGTCAACCGTCAGCAAGGATAAAATCAAATGACAGCAAATGCACAAAAGCGCAGCAGGCACTTGCAGAAAGATGACCAAACTCCGGCAGCAGACAGACCGAAACCTTGGTCCTTATTGACTGAAAAATCAGCGCCCCGAAGGGCAAGAAGCGACAGTAATCTGTTCACAAAATGAGAGCTCAGAAATACACGTCAATCTATACTCACAACAACAACAAAGAGGAGAGAGAGAGAGAGAGAGAGAGAGAGAGAGAGAGAGAGAGACAGAGAGACAGAGAGACAGAGAGAAAGAGAAAGAGAGAAGAAACATACGAGCCACGCGCGAGAAGCAGACTAGCAACTAGGCACGCTTCTCGCGGCTGGCGGTTTAGCTATAGCTATAGGGAAAGAAAGAAAGCGGTTATATATGTTCGTTTCTTTCTACTTCTCGAAACTGGCCGAAGCGCCGAGCGCACATGGACACGGCTGTTCGCCTGTGTGCGTATCCCTTCTACTTGCTGCTACATCATGTAATACACATCATGTATTACACAGTTATCATGGCACACATACACAGTCCAGAGCATATCTACCAACCTACCTATATGAGTATATATATATTGTGACGGGCACCTCGCTCTATGATGTTGTAGCGAAGGTGTCGCACACCTTCGGCACGTCTTTTCAAAATTAGATCAAAGATTTACTCACCAAACTTACGATTGGGCGCCAGGCGTACATACGCACGCCGTTTCCAAAATCTACAG
>NW_018024088.1:0-8383 GCF_002006095.1 Pseudomyrmex gracilis
CTGGCATTGTTTTTGTATCACAGTAATCTCACATCTCACACACGTCATTACGTCACATACATAGAACTGCCGCCATTTTCTCGGATACAACCGGAAATTGCATGCGACACAAGTCCGAAGCTTTAGGTAGCAATCTAGTTTAGTATAGACATCTGTGGCTAAAGTGTATAAAGTGTATGCAAGAAAAACAGACCTAGTGTGTCTCACTCACACTAGTGGACACTGTGTTGCACAGTATCGCCTGTGTAATAAGATATTAGTAATAAATCAGAAGTCAGAAGCAAAAAATTAACCTAATCACAATAGATTATTCTTCTGTGATTTGACTGTGATTGGTCAATTGCTTGCTTCTGACTTTTGATTTATTACTAATATCTCATTGTAGAAGGCCCTTCAGTATCAATCAAAGGGGACGCTATCTAAATCACAAACACTGAACTATAATATGGAACGCGCCTTGCTATTGTGCGAGCTGTCCGCGATAAGCCTGTTCTACATTGATCGCAAGCGCAAACTCAAGGTATAGATCTTGTAGAATTGACCAATCACGCTGGTCAATTGGCTGATTTGATCAATACGATTAGTCAATTCTACCAGACCTGTTCCTTGCGTTTGCGCTTGCGATCAATGTAGAACGGGCTATAGAGAGCATCAAAACTTGGATTTTTGTCTTTGTCTCGTCGTCACTGATTGGTTGAAATTTATACAAGTACAGTCCAAGACAAAAGAACAACGAAAAGTAAAGAATGACCATGTTCAGCAGACTGAGCAGATCAGTGAGCGCTTAGTGATTCTTCAATATGATTGGTTTCTACACTTAGATCCATTGAAGATCTAAAGGCAAGATTCAATCATATTAAAGAATCACCAAGCGATCACTGATCTGCTCAGTCTGCTGAACGTGGCCAATGACTGCGTTCAGCAGAAATCAGCGCTTAGCAATTGCTGTATTCGTTGCTAAGCGCTGATTTCTACTGAACGCAGTCATTCTTTCCTTTTCGTTGTTCTTTTGTCGTGGACTGTACTTGTATAAATTTCAACCAATCAGCGACGACGAGACAAAGACAGAGATCCTAGTTGTGATGCTCTCTATAGAGCCGTCTACAATGGAGAGTTGTAGGCCGTAACAGTAAGAAATTGGCAAATCACAATCGATTATTCTTCTGTACTTTATCTGTGATTGGTCAATTTCTTACTATTACGGCCTACAACTCTCCATTGTAGACGGCTCTTATCGCGGACAGCTCGCACAATGGCAAGGCGCGTTCCATAGGTTCCATATTATAGTTCAGTGGTCTAGTTTCCACCGAAGCATTAATTCACACCAAATGCGACGTAGAATCAAATTCAAGTCGATGGAAACCTGTCAAATTGTGCTGATTTCACTTCCGCTTCGATCTATAAGTACTCTACTTCCAATGGAAACAGAGCACTAAATTTGATCAGTACCGGAGTGAAACCGAATTGAGGGTTTCGGTGGAAACTAGACCAGTGATCACAAACTGGCGTATCTCTCTTCCATGCCCAACAAGTTAATATAACAGGATAGAATAAGTATAATTTGTATTATATGTAGAATCTATTGTTGTTAATATAAATACGAATTTACAAGTGCAAATTATATTGATAAAATGACAGCGAATTCCAAACAGAATTTGAAACGATCGAAATGGGCACTGGACTTTGCTCATAAGTAAGTAGTCTAAAACTTTTGCGAAGATACTATAAAGTAAGAGAGTTTATATACTATTCATCTATTACAATTACTGCATTCAATATTGAGATTAATTAGAAGCATCGGAATACTCTCTTATCTCAGAAATTTTTGTTTGATTAATGCGGTTTATTAGTTTTGTGTTTTGGTATATAACCTATAATGTTTCAGATTTGCAATGCCAAATACAGTTTGTGTATAAAGCTGAGTATACACATAGCGAACGAAATGCCGAACGTACAGCAAACACAAACGTTCGTTATTATCATTCGCCAGATGTATACGCCAAAAAAGTGCAAACAGAACATTTGATTCGCATTCGGATCGGTTCCTTCATGAGTAGACAGTAGGCAGTACATCAAAGAAAATTCGTGAGCGATTGGATGCACATACGTGCTGTTCTCTACCATTCGCTACTGTAACGAATGACTTCAGAACAAATGCGAATGTCCGAACGTTTGTGCTCGCTGTTCATTCGGTGCTAGTTCATAGATGTATACGCAACTTAACATGTGTCTATTCTGTTTAGTTATAGTCTTCAGTTTTGCATTACTTATACTTTTTTCCATAAAATAGTTCAAAATTAGTGTACCTAATTCTGTAAACTTGGGAAATATTGCTTCATGAGTTTTGTGCTAGGCTAAATTGTAAGGTTTATAAGAACTTATGGAATTACAACTTTCTGGTACTTTTGTCTTACAGTTATTTAAAAATATCTTAAAATTTGTTATTATATATATATATATATATATATGTTACACATTCATACATGTATATATTAAATTTTCATTGGAGAGACAACTGTGTATAATTCACAAACTGCAGTTGTTCAAAAACATTAAAATTTTCACACTCGATAGAATACATCCATATAGACGATTTCTTCTTAATTGTAGAAGCCATAATTGCATGTGTATACTCTTCACAAAAGTAATTGAAATACTAATTTTAGTAAAAAGCAAACATCTTTTGTCACGCGATCTAAGCTACACTAAGCTAACGAACTTGTCACATGCACGGTGATGAGAAGAGGCAGTTCAGAATGTCGCGCACCCGCGTTATTTTTAATCCTATGCCTAATATTCGCCGAATATTCAATTATTTAGCACATAACACATCACTGCCAAATATTCAATATTTGGTTAGGTGCTAAATATACTATTTGTTGCATCTCTATTCAAAAGTCTTAATTCCCAGGTTATTATTATAGATAAATTAAGTTATAAATATTATAAAAATATTTTATTTTTTCCATTTTATAGAACAAAACAAGATAAAAATGTGGAGATTCCTTCTCCACCAGGCTACACACCTACAGGTTCCTTTCTTCACAGTGTAGAATATATGAGAGAATCAGATTCTAATCATCTGATAATAAAAAAGTCATGGGATCTGGCATTAGGACCTCTTAAACAAGTTCCCATGAACTTATTTATCATGTACATGGCTGGTAGTTCTATATCTATCTTTCCAATAATAATGGTCAGTATGCTCATCGTTAGGCCAGTCAAAGCATTATTCACGCTTCAGCAAAGTGAGTATTCAAAAGTTAGTTAAGTTTTATTTTTGAAATTACAACATATATTTTTGTTTTCTTTTTTCAGCATTCAAAGTGATAGAAGGAACACATGCTTTTGGACAAAAATTTGTGTATTTCTTAGGTCAGTTAGTGAATATTGCGCTAGCTTTGTTTAAATGTCAGTCAATGGGTTTGTTACCAACATATGCATCTGATTGGTTGGCTTTTGTTGAGCCTCAGACACGAGTGGAATATTCTGGTGGAGGTTTTATGTACATTTGATGTTAAAAAATCATTTGTTGATATTGTAAATCTAATAAGTTGTATTGTGCATATAAACTATACTATAAATTATTTATAAATTGTCACATTTAAATAGTGTTTATTAAAATAAAAATATGGAAAAATGGTGATCTTTATACAAAAAATACATATATATATACACATATATGCATAATATTTCCAAGATATAATTAAATCTATTGAGTTCATAGTAATATACATATTTTTGTGTTTTATCCAAAATGGGTTTTTTTTTTTTTTAGACAAAGTATAGTCATCTCTTAGAACAATCATGTTTTATTTTTTTTTATTTTCTTCTAAAAACTGAAGTACCCGTTGGTATAATTTTGCTGGTTCATCCACTCGTGGCACCTATAAGAAAAATTAATTAACTTCAACAAAATTAATAAATGACATCGGTAATATTTTATAGAATTTTTTACCTCATAATTTTGTGCTATGTATATTCCAGCATATACTCCAATACTTAAACTAATCTGTAAGTGTCAGTATCAGGTATGTAAGCTTCAAAATTAATATATTTATATGTGTATGTATATATATATATACACACGTACATGCATATGCGCGCGCGTGCGCACACACACATGTATATGTATATAGTGTATCTTTACTTACTAAAAATCGAAGCATATTGAGAGAGAATAGAATATAGAACAAGATATCTCTTCTAATCTAAAATTTTTTTATGTATTTAATTGATATTCTAACACTTAATAAAACACTCGAATACACGCTCAAATGTCACTTAAAGACCAAAGAAGAAGTCAGCCGAAAATAACGAACTCCGAACTCCGAATGAATCACGGAGACATCATTACAATGGGTGCGTTCAGAAGTACAACCGCTCAGTGAGCGACCAACGGCCGATTTCTTCATACCTCTCGATAGCTATCTTCTGGATAAATTCCTCTGAGAACCAATAAGAAGAACCAATTTTGAGAGATATATTCTAGATAAAGTTATCGAAAACTTATCTAGAAGGGAAAAAATTGGCTGTAAGGCTGCGTTCCGAGTGACGCATTTATCTATAGTACACGTCATGTATAATATAGATAAATGCGCGCATATGCGTAACTCGGAACGCAGCCTAAGTAGCAATCAATGTGATTGGTTTAGATTAAAATAAGAACTAATCACAGTCGATTGCTACTTTGCTGCTGAGTGAGCGGTTGTATTTTTGGAAGCACTCAATAGGGCTGCGTTCATTTTTTACGGGCAGTACTGAAAATCTATCGATTCATGTAGGCCCGAATTCATAGTCGCTTCTCAAATCTTAGATCTCGTCTCCAATCTCAAATTTCAGCTCTCAAGTCTCGAATCTCCAACTTCAAATTTGAATGTGAATGGTTTATCTTGTAATTTGGTAGTTTGTGGTCATAAAGTGTACTATGGCTGCTTCCACTGAGCCATAAGGGCACCAGTAACCACCAGTACTATGGCTGCTTTCTTTTTAGGAGACACAGGTTTAGTTTCCACCGAAACCTTCAATTCGGTTTCACTCCGGTACGGATTAAATTTAGTGTTCCGTTTCCATTGGAAGTAAAGTACTTATAGATCGAAGCGGAAGTGAAATCAGCGCAATTTGACAGGTTTCCATCGACTTAAATTTGATTCTACGTCGCATTAGGTGTGAATTAATGCTTCGGTGGAAACTAGATTACAGTCAACCATATATATAATACTCTTATATTGCTAGTACGGTACCGACCTGAAGCCACATGTTACGGTGCAGACAATATAGTAGCCTCTCTCTTCAGCTGCTTTGTGCGCATGCGATGAACATTCAAGCACGTTTGGGCATTTCTCTTTCTCGTGTTCTTTCCAATGCTTTGTCTCGCTCGCACTCGCTTAGTAGATGCGCCTGCGCATAATGACGCTCGGCTATCTATGCCCATATTTGGACTTGGTGCGTCTCTCTTTCTCGGGCCTCGTGCCTCTCATTGCGAAGATACGCGACTAGCAATATAGGAGTATTATACAGGGTGAGTCATCTGAATCTATCACCTCCAATAACTCGTTTGTGTGGCCAGGAATCGAAAAAAGTTTCATATAAAAGTTGTAGGGTTTCAAAAAGGAACCAAAATGGCGTACCTTTCAACTTTTGATTTTGACCGAAAGTGGGTTACTTCAACCGGAAGTGGTTTTTTTTAAATGGAAACCCCCCTTTTTGACACCGGAAAATGAAAAAACGGAAAATTTTACGTTCAGATATAATCTTGGCTGTTTTAAAATTTTCAAGATGGCGAACGAAGATGGCGGACAAAAATTTTAGTCAACCAATTTGGACCAAATTAAGTTTACGAGGGTTTTTGGGGTTGCTGATCACGAATCTGAAGTCAGATTTGCAAAATTCAAAATGGCGGATCCAAGATGGCGGACGAAATTTTTAGCCGAAATTAATAGAAATTACTACTCTTAGCACTACCCAGGAACAACGGCGTGGACGTAGTAGTTTTTTGTTCCCTTTGGGGTGCTTTATTTACGTGAATCCCTTTGCCTCTCACTATCGGGGTGCTTTATTTACGTGAGTCCTCTTGCCTCTCACTATCGGGGTGCTTTATTTAGTTAATTTGTAACTTCAAACAGTTAATTTGCTAAGTAGTACACTTAGCGAATTAACTGTTCGAAATTCCGTCTATTTTCTTGAATGCATAGGTCGATACGCTTTCTGAATGATGTGACTGTTCTCAAAAGAATTTCTTGAGATATTGCGGCACAAGCAGTCTGAATACGTTCCTTCATATTCTTCTTGGTTGTTGGTTTTTCGCTATAGACAATATTTTTCAGCATTCCACAGGAAAAAATCGGGAGAAGTTAAATCTGGCGAACGAGAAGGCCACGCGACTGCGCCCAATCTCCCAATCTACCTACCATTGTATCGGTTATTCAAATAATTTCTTACAATATTTGAATAATGTGCTGGCGCACCATCTGGAAGTCTATAATCTCTTCTTTGCTTATATGGCGCACGCTTCTGCACGAGAGGAGCAAAAGCCAGAAGTCTGTAATCTCTACTCGCTTAGACTGCGTTCGAGGAGCGCGCTATCAGCGCTGTTGCATCATTGGGTGCGTTCAGACAACTCAACGGTTGAGAGATCATCACTCATGATAGGACTATTCTTCAAAATCTGCAGCGGTTCCAAAAGTATCCAATCAGAAGTAATTATCTCTCAACCGTTGTACAACTGTTGAGTTGTCTGAACGCACCCATTCTATCTTTATTGCTCATTACATGTAAAACAAAGATAGAATGACGCAATAGCGCTGATAGCGTGCTCCCCGAACGCAGTCTTAGCCTAGATCCTCATGCAGACACTGGCGCTTTAGCACCAGCGCTCAAGCGCTGTTTCATCTGTTGAGCAAAGCTAATGAGAGCTGTCAATCCTATAGAGCTTATACTCATTATATATACAGTGTTCACAGTTTTAGCTTCCTTACAGCATGCTGAAGCGGTGGAAGAATGCGCACAACAGCAGTGAGTTTATGCAGGTAGAATCGCTGCTGTTGTGCGCATCCCTTCCACCGCTTCAGCATGCTGTAAGGAAGCCAAAACTGTAAACACTGGTCTAGTTTCCATCGAAACCCTCAATTCGGTTTCACTCCGGTACAGATCAAATTTAATGTTCCGTTTCCATTGGAAGTAGAGTACTTATAAATCGAAGTAGAAGTGAAATGAGCGCAATTTTATGCGTTTCCATCGATTTAAATTTGATTCTACGCCGCATTAGGTGTGAATTAATGTTTCGGTGGAAACTAGACCACTGATGAGTATAAGCTCTATGGAAAATCCAGCCATAGTCATAAAACATCGAATTTCATGATTGGCCACTGCATTGAAATTTGAAGTTGGAGATTCGAGACCTGAGGGCGACGTCCCATTGAGCGGAAATCTATAGCGGAACAGAATGTGCGGAACCAGCTCGACCAATCATAGCTATTCCGTTTTCTTTCCTTCGCTTTTTCTTTGATTACGATTGGTCGAGCTGGTTCCGCACATTCCGTTCCGCTATAGATTTCCGCTCAATGGGACATCGCCCTGATAGCTGAAATTTGAGATTGGAGACGAGATCTAAGATTTAAGAAGCAACTATAAATTCGGACCGTAGAGAGAAGACTGAGAGCGACTCATAGAGCTTATACTCATGAAGAGGCCCTGCGAGCGCAAAGAGGATCGACAAAGAGAGATATATTTTTCTGTTTCAATTGTGGCCACTTCTTATAGAAGAGAATAACAGAGAACACGGAGTGGGGGAGCCACAGTTGAGACAAAATATATCGAAATATATCTCTCTTTGTCGATCCTCCCGGCGCGGCCCTCTCTATGGTTAGCATATAGGCAGGGTCTCTCCATGAGTATAAGCTCTATGGAGCGACTATACTAGAGAGCCTCTCAAGGAGAAAATCGCAAACTAATGACGTCGCTGACTTCGTCTAATCAGAAGCGACTGCCTCTTTAAGAAACTTTATAGCTGTGATCGTTTTATGCCTAAGCGCACATTTTTATCTACAGTATACGTGACATATACTATAGATAAATGCGTGATTAAGCATGAAACGGACCGCAGCCTATAGTTCAGTGGGCAGCTCGTGACGTTACTGGACAGCTCTTTTCTCCGTCCATTCAGAAGCAACTGTTACGTCATTATTTTGCAATTTTCTCTCTGAAAGACCCATAGACTTATATAATAGACGGAACATTCATGTAAGAGGAGCTGAAGCTTCGTTAAAAAAGACAGAAATAGTCGTGGAGTAGTTCTCTTCTTTTCTAGCAGTGAGTTGATTGGTGGCCGCGGCAGGCCGAGGGAGTGGCCGAGAGCAACGAAGATAGAGTTCGAGAGTCAATT
>NW_018024089.1:0-8379 GCF_002006095.1 Pseudomyrmex gracilis
CGTACGACAAATGTAATATTAGCCTAAGACGTGGAGAAGACCTCCGCTATAAAGCCATTTCCGAGAATTGCCGCCCCTACAATGGCCTTATAACGAGTGTCTACTGTATATACATATATACATATATATTATCCATGCTGGTAATATACTAATAAGCAATAATAAATACTCATTATTAAATTACCTTGATTTTTACACTAAACACAACGAACAATACACTTTTTCAAACAGAAAAATAGCACCACTCAAATCGCAGCATTTCGACACTTGGTACACTTCAGGGTCAAATTGACCCTGTATTGAATTTGAGCAACTGCCAAAAGTTACTGCTGGTTCACTTCACACAAAAAGCGGTTTCTACTTATAGTTAAGACTCTAAACTACTACCTGAGAACCTCGGGCTTGCAGATTTCAAAACGGCTTTAAAAATATTTTGATCAAAGTCGACGAACAGGGTCAAATTGACCCAGTGTGTTCTCCGAGGGTTAATAAAAAAATGTTTTAATGTAGTGTTTTGGACAGCTCTCGAGATAAGATATAAAAATGTGCAATAAAATGTAGGGGGTTTTATTAAAAAAATAAGGTTGACCTTAAAATGACCTTAAAGGACATGGTCAAGATCAAAGTCAAGGTCATCATCTTACTTCTCGCTTGAAACCATACAACTTTGTTCTTGGACATTTTCTTCAAAATGCATTTTAACTAAAGATATTAGGAGGGTCCGATACTTTTTGATGACCCTGTATACAGGGTGTCCCAGAATTGGTTTAACATCTCTCGTAGGCAGGTAGAAGGAATAAAACTGAGGTGAAAAGTCCTATACCATTTTGCTAGATTCGCAATAGTTACTGAGATTTTAATTAACAAAGATCCGCGCGCGAATAAGCATGCATCGGGCTGTCTTACGCGCGTAAGACTGCCCGGCGCGCTTCGCGCGCTAACGGTGTTACCCATAGCGACATATGGGAGGAGCTAATATAACAGCATATACTATAACATATACATATTAAAATGTAATTGTGTGAAGCGCGCCGGGCTGTCCTACGCGCGTAAGACAGCCCGATGCACGCTTATTCGCGCGGATCTTTGTTAATTAAAATCTCGGTAACTATTGCGAATCTAGCAAAATAATATAAGACTTATCGACTCAGTTTTATTCCTTCTACCTGCCTACGAGAGATGTTAAACCAATTCTGGGACACCCTGTATATACATATATATATATGTGTGTGTGTATAATTACTTTATATATCCAATATAATTATATATCCAACTTGCCAAGCACAAATTGCAAAATGCATCTTTTTCACAACATAGTATACCCGTGTTTGTGCGGGAAATAACCGTTATCTTATATAAAACCGGTAAACTATACGATTTCAATGTTTTTGTTTACAAAATTGCAAAATGTGTATAATAATAAGTTAACGGTTATTGCCCGCATAAACAAGGTCTCAATGCTGGAGCTGATACACTTCTAGATAAGGGGGAAGGAGAAGCAGAGGGAAAGAATAGATTATGTTGCCGGAGAATCACCAAATTAAAAGTAGCGACATCTGTCGGTCCTCCTGCAATGCTTACCTCAGCACGCCATGATATCATTTTGTTAGCATACAACGCGTGTCATCACTGAACAGCACTGTACCAACATATTGTTCACGTGGCATGCTTTTCACAGCGTGCTGACACGTGATGTTTGCTGGGTATTGAGTCCGCTTTTAGAGCATGCAAAGAAGCGTTCTTAGAAGTTGCTAACTTTGACTGTTATGCTGGAAGATCGAACTTCGCTAGTTGATGACATTAAAACAATGTTAACTGATGTCTTGAATCAAAGGGATAGAATAACACATCCACATGAGGGCAACGATTTACCATATCTGATTCACGTGAGCGGACAAGTAATTGTGACTCTTATGCGTCTGTTGTTGATTCTGGCGGCAATAGGGTTCGTGTTTCACAGGGCCCGACTGTTGACGTGCCTGAAACTACGTCTTTCTTAGTGGTACCACGGGAAGAGAACTCTGACAAATATACATCGCAAATTACCAAGGATGTTCTACAATAAGTTTTAAAATCATCTGAGTGTGAATTGAGGATCAACAGAGTCTCTTTTGCTTAGCAAAATAAAGTCAGAGTCGAGGCTTTTGCATCGAATATTCAACAAATTAAGGCTCATCCTGAACTTGCTAGAGCGGGCTTAAAAGTGGTTGAGAATGTGAAATCCAATCCTCGACTTATTATTTATAATGTTCCTGAGGAAATGACATCGGACGACATACGTGAGGAATTAATTGCGCAGAATTTAAGTGGCCTTAAAGAAACTAATATCACAGTTGTTTATACATATCCAATCAAGCCTGGTAAACAATCCAAAAACTATGTTGTGGAAGTATCACCTTTGGTGAGAAATACGTTTTTTAAGGCAAACCGCATATATTTGAGATATTTAGCCTGCAAATTTGCAGACTATGTGAGAATTCTACAATGCTACAATTGTTTGAATTTTGGTCGTTTGGTCAAATTTTGCAAAAATAATTCAGTGTGTGGACATTGTGAAGAAAAGCATCAAATGATAAACAATGCGAAGGAGACGCCTAGGTGTAGAAACTGTTGCCAGTGAGACATTATCTGCTGGAGATTTAAGCCATGCAGCCACTGACACGAAAAAATGTCCTATTCTTTGCCGAAAAATCAAAGACAAAATTTCCAATATCGACTATGGCCAATAGAAATACTAATAAAGATCTTATGGTTTGTCACGTGAATTGCCAATCGCTTCTTGCCCATTTCGATGAATTTGAGATATTTTTCAACCGTTCTCAATTTCACATTATCTGCCTGTCGGAAACTTGGCTTAAGTTTAATCTTTCAGACAGTATGGTTAGCCTATGCGGCTACACGCTTTACAGGCACGACAGAATCGGAAAGGGTGGCGGCGGTGTTGCTTTTTATATTCACAATTTTCTGAGTGCCAGCATATTGAAAACTTCGGACGCTTTTTACTGCCGCAGACCTGATTTTATAATTGCTGAAATTGTCCCCTCGACCTCTGCCAAGTTGTTGCTGGCTGTCGTATATAGACCACCGAATTGTGGCTATTTGCAAAATTATAAAAACACCTTTCTTGATCTTCAGGTTCATTACCGACATTCCATCATCTTTGGTGATTTCAACGCAGATATGCTTATCAATACCTATAATAGCTATCAATTATCTATGTTTATTCAATCCTCAGGCCTTCACTTGGTCCCCTATCAAGCAACTCATAACTTGCAACACTAGCACTTTGCTTGATCTTTGTATCATTGATGATCTCAGCAAGCTTATTGATTTTGGACAGCATGATGTGACTTTCCTGTCTGCGCACGATCTCATTTTTATCAAATATAAACTGAGTATCAAAAGAATATGTGACAGAATGATTACCTGCAGGAATTTTAGTCATTTTAATGAAGATGCTTTTTTACATGATGTTGCAAGCATTGACTGGAGTGAGCTAACGTCGTCTGTGTCTCTGAATAAAAAGGATGAAATTCTTAATGCAAGTCTTCTTGAATGTATGGATCATCACGTGCCTCTTCAACGTATATGCTTCTGCAAGAAAAAACTTTCTGCACTTTAGCTAACTTCTGACATCAAAAATGTAATGCGAGAAAGAAACAGGGCACATAGAAAATGGCGCAGAAATGCCAGAGATGACTCATATCGCATTTTCAAGAGATTGAGAAATTATGTTCAACAAATGGTTCGTACTGCACGCAGTGACTATTATATGTCTTTCTTTTCAAACATTGAGGATCCGAGTTTAATTTGGAGCAATTTAAGACACTTGGGACTTGTGAAGGCTAGAGACATTAACAAATGTCTTTCTCACTCTACTGATACACTGAATGAGTTCTATGTCAACGCAGCTGGTGGTTGTGATGGTGTGGTAAATGCATCGATTTTTGATTCTCCATCCGACTTTTTTGATGACTCCAAATTTTATTGGAATCACATAACTCCGTCTGAGATCAGTAGAGAATAAAGACAAATCTTTCTCTAGAATAAAGACAAATGCCATTGGTGTGGATGGTATTCCTAGCAAAATAATCAAGCTTGCCTCAACTTACATCATGCCTGTCATTGAGCATATCTTTAACACGTTGAGCGCCACGTCAGCCATCGGTGGCTGACACTAGACTTTCCATTTAGGCCGCGTCAAGCACCGCTGGCTGACAGCGTGTAACATGATATAGAACTATAAAATTTACACTGTTTTATGGAATTACAGAAAATTTAAACGTAAACTATCTTCTACTGCGATAAGAAACATTAGCCCTACAATTTTAGCGCTTCTAAGCGGCGCGCGCTCAGCGGCGGCGCTTCTAATCAGCGTGGCGCTCAACGTGTTAATTACTCTCTGACACATAGTATCTTTCTAGACTGTTGGAAATTTTCCATCATTAGTCCAATACCGAAAGTTAAAAATCCTACTTTGCCACTACACTATCGGTCTGTTGCAATACTCCCGGCAATATTCAAAGCTCTTGAAAGAGTTGTCTGTGTGCAGATTCAAGACTATTTGGATGTAAACAATCTCTATCCCCATCAGTATGCATACAGAAAAGAGCGCTCTATTCAGATTAGCATAATTAAGTTACTAGACGATGCAAGAAATGCTGCAGATAAAAGAATAGTCACCATCACTGCTTTTGTTGACTTGTCAAAGGCCTTTGACAGAGTGCAACATCACATTCTTCTAAAGAAACTTGAGGCTTCAAATTTTTCTAACATCGCTCTGCGCTGGATTAATTCTTATTTATTGGACAGAACTCAGGTTCTCAAGGATCCTGTCAACTCTAATCTCTCTCAGCCTGTTTCAATGAGTGTAGGTGTTCCGCAGAGCTCCGTTCTTGGACCGTTGTTGTTTATCTTATATTTGCACGATTTTAACACAGCATTAAATTATTGTAAATACAGTTTCTATGCGGACGATTTAGTCTTATACTTCCACTGTGATCCGTGTGATATGCAGCGTAGCATTGATAAAGTTAACTGTGACATCAAGAGCATCGTCTTATGGGCTTCACAGAACAAACTGCTACTAAACTGTGAAAAAACACAAGCTATCATTCTAGGATCTGCCAGATACATTAACACACTCAACCAGCAACAACCATCTAGCATAATGGTTGGAAATACCTCAGTTCAGTATACGTCTGAGGTCAAATATCTTGGCATTACTATATCTAGCTCTTTCTCCTGAGAAATTTACAATGTAACTGCAATGTAACATACCTTGTACGTAACAGTTACATTGTTGAATGAGAAATTATAACATTAATGTTACATTACTGTTACTTTGTGTTTACTAGAATACAATAGTATATAATCGATAGCAAACTCGGAGAGTTGACTTTTTCGGAACTTTATCTACGTGAGTAGAGAAATAAAAACTAGAAGAGAAAAAATAAATGATCAATGAGTAAGGAAAAAGTACCAATTACTGTGTCCATTAAGGTTAATCTTTGCGTTTTCTATTAAATTAAACTAATATCCTTTATTTCTCTCACTTTCTAAAACATGTATGTTATAGTTTTGTTACGTTCTAGCCCATGGATACGGTCGGGCTGTGGTGTGACGCAACAGTAAACGCGTCGTTTTCCATATCTCTCTTTACAGTGGACACGGAAGTCCCGCTGTGAGAGAGTCGAGCGAGTTTGTTTATATTCGTCGACAGATCAACGGCGTACGCCGATCTTACTCTGTCTAACGAACACTCGCTCGTTGGTCCCTTTTTAGGTCTGAGACGCAAATCTCATTTACCAAGGACGGGACCTGGCGATTTTAACGAGGAAGTAAGAGTGGGTTATACGGAAAGAAGGATAACAAAGAATAATTTTTTAGTTTGACTCCACATATTACAAAGTAGTTATATTTATTGAAAAATCGAAATCAATGAACTAATAACAGACATGCAGAAATTAATACAATGAAGGAGCATATAATCGTTTCGTACAATGTAATCTACACGCTAGAACGCGAGTGTGAGAGAGAAAGAGAGTGCGAGTTCTTTAATGTAGCCAGCCTTTTAACCCATGTTTATACAACTTAAATCATCTTAGAGATTTGTATCTTGATAAATTCGGTTTTGTTTCATTTGTTAGGTTTCAATGGAAATAACGATAGGAACAAATTTGGATGTGTCATGATTCTAACACTGATATTCGGAGATAAGCGAGTTTTGTTTGTTTCCGTGATTTAGAAAGGAAAAAGAAATAATTCGGACGCCACCCGAGACGGCTATATACCGCGAGTAGCCTTTCCGATAATTCGGACGCCACCCAAGACGGCTATATACCGCGAGTAGCTCTTCCGATTAAACCGAATTTTTGAGTGTGTCTATGTATTTGTTTATTTTGAATGTTTCTTGATTTCTCCGAAAATCAGTCGCAAAGTCGGGTGGTAGGTACGCGAACAGTGGAACCTCCGAATGAAAATAATTACAATGTGGACTTACTATTAGCTGCGGACCAGTGATGTTGATTAATAAAAGGTTCTAGGCTGTTGCGGCGTAGTAGTTCACTCTTAGATCTCACATTCTGCACTCACTGTCACTCACTCACTCGCTGTGGTGCTTCTAAAATCTGCGGCACTAACTGCCTCTAGACACGCGGCGCGGTTCTTTCTTGTTTCCGATTCCGAGAGCCCTGGCTTATATACCGTTTTGAATAAGCGAGGACTCTCCCAATCGGGAACTCAGTTGAGTCTTGCTGGTTCCTATTTGTTAATTAGTCGGTCGGGCGACTTGCGAGATCACCAATCGGCGACGATCTCTCGCTTCGTCGCCTTGTCCGATTTTTTGGAGAAGGAAAAAAGGAAGAGTGTTGTCTTTTCGAAAACGCCGCATAGATCCTTCGATATTTATCGAGTGATAAACCTTTTTTATGTAATTGCTCGTGGCGACGGATCTGTACTTGCGCCGGCTGTCCTAAATTTTTTAGGATGTATTTTTTTGACCCGGAGATAACCGGGTTTATTTGAAAAGTTGCTCGGGATGTTTAGACAATAATAAAAGTTTCTGTTCGCTATCGTCTACGAAGGAGTTTTTAAGATCGTTGCTAGGTTTGGTTTATTGTTTTCGGGCGTCGACACAATTTCTATTTGCGCGCCTATCGCGTCGAAGTCCGAGTCCGTTCGTGTTATTTATTGAGAAAAAAAGGAATTTATTCTATGTCGGCGCGTCATGTTGCAAGAAAAAGGGGCCCGTGGAGTCACCAGGACGTAACAATTTATTACGTTTCCTATTGATACAATTTCTTTTGTACATATAATGTTTATAAAATATTAAATATCATCAAAAATAAGAAAAAAAGTCCAGTGAGCCAATTGTGTGCTGAAGACATAATTACTGTGTGCAAATTACTGTGCTTAGTTTTCGGATACGGTTCCCCAGACACTAGTAAAATGTACTAAATACTGTCATCTAAATACTGTGAGACAAAATACTGTGCCCTAATTTATCGTCTTCGTATTATTTATCAAGATAGACGCTTAGTTTTACTTTCTAATCGCAATTTGCTTATATTGATATACAATTTTACAATTATTTTTATAAAAAATTAATTTATATTCAAAGAAAAATTCATATTCGATTTAAATATTTAACACTTACCAATAGTATTGCATTTAATAAAAACCTGAAAAGAAATCGAAGTTTTGTTCACATGTTGTATTGCAATTACTGTCAACTATGTTAACCAGTTTAGGATTAGGTTAAGTAAGCACTTATCAATAGAAGGCACATTAAATGACGCATCAACAAAAATATTGTTCAAATACTGGACACAATAATATTGGGAGTACAAATTAGTTCGGTCCGTTTCAAAAGATGGCTTCGGCTGTTGTGAATGGTTTATACAGCTGATGACAGCTGATTTTGGCGGTTTCAGGGAGGTTAGACATCTGCTAATACTGTTGCGAGATGCGGCACGCGGTATATGAAGATTTTCGACGATCGATCGCTTGGGCGTCTTTTTGTTCTGGTAGCAACGGGGTTTGTTGACAGCGAGGTTCAAAAGAGAAGAATCGCGACCGCGGAACTGTCACGACGCGTTTGAACATCTGGTTTTGTATTCTGTAATTATCGTTGTATTTCGAGTTGTAATAAAGTTCTTTAACGAGAAACCGCGTCCTTTCTTGGCCGCGGGTGTGAGTGCGAATCGCGGAGACCGGCGACAGAGCTGAACCGCCACTGCGGACGCAACAATTTGGGGCCTCGTCCGGGATCTGAGAGATCGAGTTTGAGAGATCAGCGGAATGGCTCTGGTGCATTCGCCGCGGAGAACGCGCAGTCAAGTTGCGGCGGGAGCGGCAGAGACGTCGGCGACGACGGAG
>NW_018024090.1:0-8380 GCF_002006095.1 Pseudomyrmex gracilis
GGCGCGCATGCCGTTTCGTGGCGCGGGGAACGCGCGGTGCGCATGCCTTCAGCGTATGTTCAATATACGCTGACTTTGGAGAGATTATTTGGCGCTAAGCGCCGCTTTTTTTGGCCGGGACGGATGGTCGGTCCCGGCCGTAACGATTAGCATCGTTACAATTTACTTATTTATATATTTAAAAAATCCTATAAAAATAGAAAAAAATTCACTTTCTTGTAATAATTAAATATTTCTTTCTATGTAAACCTTAAAATAAAAAAAAAGTAAATAATTATTAATACAGTAATAAGTAAATAAGTAATTACAAAAGTATAAAAAAACTCATTTTTAACTTATCTTGACATTAGACTTTATCATTTTACTTAAAAAAAATACAAAGTCCATATTTTTGCGTCACATTAGTTATTTATTGATTTTTTATGTATATTATATGCTGTTTATTAGTTCCTCCCATTCCGTTACTACGACGTACAGTCGGCGTCAATGAATCGTTTCGTGGACGCGGAGAGTTAGGGGTAAGAGAGATGGTATTCCCTAGCAGTAAATACTGTAAATGGTCAATTCATCGAAATCTGCTACAGTTAGTTAGTGCGGCGCCCGTTGGCAGTACTTACTCCTAGGGAATACCGTCTCTCTTACCCCTAACTCCCGGGGCTACAAAACGATTCATTGACGCTGACTGTACAAGCGCGCGAAAAAATGACAGCTCCGAGCTGTCATTTTGCACGTGGCTGTAAGCTCATTCGCGGATCTTTATTTATTAAGAATTTGTTAATTATTGCGAATTTCGCAAAATGGTAAAGGACTTTTCGACTCAGAATAATCATGTATATACAGGGTGTCTCATTTTAAATTACGCACTTGAATATCTCGTCAGAGGAGCTACCAATCCGAAAATAACTCTTACAAAAGTTGTTGGGTTCGGAGACATTGAATGGTAATTTTCAATTTCACCTTGATCTTGACTTTCAAGGTTATTTGAAGATCAAATCGAATTTTTTTAATGGAAACCCTTATTCGAAAAAAGCGCAAAATTTTACGTTTAGATAGGTACTTGAGGCTCTTCTTTGGAATGACCTTCAGGGATTATTTCAAGAAAAATATTTGAAATTATCTAAATACATATTTTGTCCGGAAGCCAACAATCCAAATAACTCTTAGAAAAGTTGTTGGGTTCGGAGAGTGTTCAAATGACCTTGAATTTCAAGGTCAAGATAAAATTGAAATTCACCATCCGATGTCCCCCTCCAAACCCAACAACTTTTGTAAGGGTTATTTTCGGATTGGTGGCTCTCCTGACAAGATATTCAAGTGCGTAATTTAAAATGGGACACCCTGTACATATATATATATATATATATATATATATATATATATATATATATATATATGTATATATACATATGCAGGGTGTCCAGTAATTGCCGTAACATTGCTCGTAAGCAGGTAAAAAGGATTTTTCTGAGCCGTAAAGTTCTATACCACTTTGCAAGATTCGCAATAATTAACAAGATATTAATTAATAAAAACCCGCAAATGAGCGTGCAGCTATGTGCATAATGACAGCACAATGACAGCTCAGTGTTTCGCGCTCTCACGCCATAGCAACGGAATAGAAGGAGCTAATAAATAACATATGATATACATAAACTATACATAAAAATCAATACAACTACATAAATTTAAAAAAAGAACTCATTTGTGAAACATTTTGACATTAAACTTATTTATTTTGATGAAAGAAATACGAGGTCCATGCTTTCGCGCTTAGTTGTCGGTAGTTATTGATTTTTATAGTTTATGTATCTTACATGTTATTTATTAGCTCCGCTTATTCCGTTGTTACGGCGTGAGCGCGCGAAACACTGAGCTGTCGTGCTGTCATTATGCACGTGGCTGCACGCTTATTCGTAGATATTTATTAATTGATATCTCGTTAATTATTGCGAATCTTGCAAAGTATAGTATATGATTTTTTTACTCAAAATAATCTCTTCTACCTGCCTACAAGCGGTGTTACGGCAATTACCGTACACCCTGTATATATACAGGATGTTTCAGACCACCCGTACATTCCATTTAAAAACGAGGGAAGTGATTATTTTAGAAAATGTTCCAGACAAAAGTTGTTGGTGATAAAGTAATGCATTACATAGGCATATGCGATTGACCTTGAATAGCATCGTGAAGGTCATGTCAAAGTCGACTTGAATTTTTTAAATTCAATTTTTCAAAACCCTTACATTTTATTTCATATTTTTGTAGCTGACGTCAAGGCATTTTCGAAACACTGGTTACAAATCCTTTTTAGTTGAAATCTTTCTGAGTTATGAGACTTCAAATTTTAAGTACCGCCGACGTTAGCATTACCTAATATGTACCGCGTGGAGATCGCACGGTCGGATTTACATATCTTTGAAGTAAATATAAATCAAAGAGGTGTAAATCCGACTGAGCAACTTCCACGCGGTACAGACGGCGTCATTAATTCGAAGAATAGGCGCGGGGATCGGAGGGCAAGCGGGGCGGTTGCTCGTAGCGCCAACGGGCGCCGTACTAACTAACTAGTAGCAATCGGGTGTCCATAACTGGACACCCGATTTTGGGACTAATGGATATTTGGATCAACTGGACTTTTATGTGATCCCCGCGCCTATTCTTCGAATTAATGACGCCGTCTGTACATCTTGGATAATGCTAACGCCGGTACTTAAATTTTCAGTCTCATAACTCAGAAAGATTTCAACTAAACAGGATTTGTAACCAGTATTTCAAAAACGCCTTGACGTCAGCTACAAAAATATGAAATAAAAAGTAAGGATTCCCGTTTAAAAAATTTAAGTCGATTTTGACATGACCTTCACAACGCCATTCAAGGTCAATTGCATATGCCTATGTAATGCATTACTTTATCACCAACAACTTTTGTCTGAAACATTTTCTAAAATAACCACTTCCCTCGTTTTTAAAAGGGGTGTATGGATGGTCTAAAACACCTTTATATACAGAATGTCCGACAATTAGTGTAAACTCTCGTAGGCAGGTAAAACTGAGTCAAAAAGCTCTGAACTATTTTTTTCTATTACATATAATAAAGGAGTAATTATTAACATTTTGTAAATAATAAATTTAATACTAAATAATGAATAATTTAATAATAAATTTTGTAAAAAAATAAATCTTTCTTGTAAAAGAACAAGTCTTCCTGTATTTTTTTACATGCGTTACGTATTTTCTTTTAAGTAATTGTTCAAATGTCTAATTGTTTTAAGTTAAATCCTCTTAAACAATTTATTATAATATTTCTGAGCAACTACACAAAACCACTTGTAGTTAATTCGGCTTAAACTTTCAGTATTAACGCTAAGATTTTTCTAAAAACACGGATTACAAACTAATTTTTGTAAAAGACAGAAAAAACTTCTTTCATTTTTTTGTATTTGTCAAAATTCTTCTCTAGTCCTTCTCTATGAAAATGGTTACGTCTTGGCGACAATTCTATCCGTTATTGAAATTTTCTATACGGTTTCTATACGATTTCTATACGGTTTCTATACGTTTCTATACGGTTTCAAGAAACAGGAAGAATGTGATTTTTACTGCAAGAAAAAATTAGTTCTATTAATTATTACGACGCGTAAAAAGTTTCATGCTAGCGACGTACGCGAAAGCATAGCTTCGCCGACCGCCGCTCTGTAGCGGCGGAGTGCTCACGCACACTATCAGGCGCGCAGCTCACTGACGTGTGCCTGGCTAAAGGTCGGCGCTGATTGGCCTGATTTATTTAATAATTTATCCTTTATTACATGTAATAACAAAAAACGATTCAGGATTTTTCGACTCAGTTTTTAATGAAGAATAACACTATGTACTTAGTGGGCGGTCTTTCGTTGACACTCCTATACATATACAGGGTGTCCCAGAATTGGTTTAACATCTCTCGTAGACAGGTAGAAGGAATAAAACTTAGGTGAAAAGTCCTATATCATTTTGCTAGATTCGCAATAGTTACCGAGATTTTAATTAACAAAGATCCGCGAATAAGCGTGCATCACGCTGTCTTACGCGCGTAGGACAGCCCGGCGCGCTTCACACAATTACATTTTAATATGTATATGTTATAGTATATGCTGTTATATTAGCTCCTCCCTTATGTCGCTATGGGTAACACCGTTAGCGCGCGAAGCGCGGCGGACAGTCTTACGCGCGTAAGACAGCCCGATGCATGCTTATTCGCGGATCTTTGTTAATTAAAATCTCAGTAACTATTGCGAATCTAGCAAAATAATATAGGACTTTTCACCTCAGTTTTATTCCTTCTACCTGCCTACAAGAGATGTTAAACCAATTCTGGGACACCCTGTATAATATATATATGTATTTATTTATATATTTATTATATATATATGTATTTATTTATATATTTATTTCGCAACGAACATCCCGCGTAAGGCTCTCAATGATCTTCAAACTATTGTTTTATAGATATATTTTGAGAAATAGATGTAACAATATTAATTTTTTATAAAATATTTGTAACTGTTTGCAAAATTAATTTTTAAATATTATTTTGGCAAAATAATAAAGATATGACAAATCATCTTACAATTAGCAGTATAGTTGCGAAATTAACTTTACAAAGAAATTGTCCAATTATTGAGAAAAACTTTTCAGCTACGTGATGTTTAAAACATGTAAAATATAATTGCACATAAAGAAGTTAAATTAATTCATGTATATGCTTATATAGAAGTACACAATGACTCCTAAATTATATAATGCAGAAATATTGCACATTAATGCAGCAAAATCTTAAATCAAAAATGAAAATAGTTTCTATGCATGTAAATTGTACTTTTGATAATGCTTATCAAATATTTTAAAATAATTAGTTAACGTTTTCTGATCACGTCTCAACTAGAATTCCGAGATCGTAAAAAGTGAGATTTTCTATCACTATTACTAATTAACGAAAATTAAATTAATTTATTAATTTAGAATATAAATATGGAATATAAATATTTTATCCGAAAATGTTGCAAATATTGCAAAATGGTTTTGCCGCATTACATTATCACAAATATTGAATTGTATAATTTTATGCATTAAAGAATTGAAATATTATAAAATTACTTTAACTTGGACTTTTCTAATTTTTGTCAAATATTATTTATAAAATTTTATTTTGTTCGACAAAACTGTTGCGTTATGGCAAATCATCTTAGTGCAATCATTGCAAAATTTCTCGTTAATTCATGATGCCATTTTTACGCAATATTTTCATAATTTATCTATTGGAGTACAAACGAGATCTGTACTACAATCAATCTGGACAAATAAAATCTTTGGCAAATGGAATCTTCTTTTTATTTTCATAATCTTTTTTATACTGATACAAAAATCTAATATCAAATTTAAAATAACTTACTCAAAGAAATCGAACATGTCTCTTAAAGCAGGGCATGCTTGTTCATAAGTCAATGGATAACCGTATCCATCAATCCAATAGAGTTCTAAATCTTCGGCATACTCAAAAATCTATACAATATACAAATGTAAAAGTTTATTAACTGAAATATTTTTAACAAGTGTAAAATTTGTTATTTAAATTTAAATTCTTACCTTAAAATCATTTAATGAGAATAATTTACACCAAGGAGACACTATACTCTGATTCCAAGCAGTTTCAAAGGCGCACATTGTGTACATTAAATGTATGGTTTCTGAAATAATCAATCAATCTATTTTTAATATAAAATAATATAGTAATACATAATATAATATATATACACATATAATAATATAGTAATACATAATAATATAGTAAATTTAAATTATTAAATCAATAAAATTAAGGCTCTCAGATATCTAAAAATTAAGAGAAAGGTACACTAAGAAAAGTTAAACATAGTTGGTAGAAAGAATCTATTTTAATATTTTATTGATTAATTTGTTTGTATTTTTTTGACAGTATTTTAGATCCTTTTTAACATCTAATAAGAAAATACGATATAAAAACTCTCCTTTAGAAGAGTTCTTCTCCAATTATCTCTCTCTATCTATATATTATAAAGATCATTCTCCTGAATACGTTCCAAAAGGTCGTCGTTCAATTTATTAAAAAGTTATTACTAAAACACAAGCTTCGTAAATAAATTAATATATAAAATGTATATCTGGCAATGGCAACCATAAGAGCAGGATGTTGTGCAATTAATATGTTTTTGTATAATGTTTCATACGTTTCGACTTTATTTTTGCCATCTTCAGTGGTACATCTTAAACAATCCTTCGAGGAGAAGAGAAAGACAATGCGAGTTAACGTAACTAAGTTAGTCAGAAAAGTAAACTGACAGTTGTTATGAAAGCATCGTCAAATATTGAATTTAACTCGCATTGTCTTTCTTTTCTTCTCAAAGGACTGTTTAAGATGTACCACTGAAGATGACTTAAAAATAAGTCAAAACATATGGAACATTATATAAAAACATATTAATTGCACAACACCCTGTTCTTATGGTTGTCATTGCCGGATTTATATTTTATATAATTCTTCTTAATTGCAACTGGAGATCACTCATATAACCACTTATTTAAATAAATCACGGTATTCTATAGACATTAAAGAAGAAAATATTTTGGTTTTTATCATACACATTATTGTACACATTATTATAAGCGAGAAAAAAACAGAGCCTCTTTTCTTCCACTCTCTCTCTCTCTCTCTCTCTCTCTCTCTCTCTCTCTCTCTCTCTTCTATATTTGCATTTCATATATGAGAGAGACCCCGTATACCGCCCTAATTAAGTTTAAAATATTGCGAAAAAAACTCCTCGGTCAGGAGTTGAACCCGGAATCTTCGGTTTTCCGTGCCATTACGGCACGGAATCCAGCGAACGGCTCTCATGACCATATATACAATATACTTAAAGTTTGGAAAACTTCAAAAGCCTAAAGATTCTCTATTAACTTTTTAATAATCTTCTATAATTTTGAGCCTCAAGAAACATGAAATTTTGAGTTAATTCAGACACAAAATCACTGTTGCACGGTGTTATAGATTGAGTTGGCTCCCGTTGTTGTGTTCGATTAAAATTGTCCATTTCACCTTGTGTCTGATTGGGTTTGTCATGTGTCTGATTGAAACTGTCCGAATGGATTCATCATGTGTTACTTAATGTTCGATTGAGACTGTCGTGTGTTCGTTTCAATTCGTGTTCAATTAAAACCATGTCCGCTTGAAACTGTTGTGTCCGTTTCAACTTGTGTGTCAGATTGAAACTGCGTCTAATTGAGTCCGTGTCTGGGTTCATGTGTCTGATTAAAACTGTGTCCGAATGAGTCCATCATGTGTTCGTTGCTTGATATGTCCGATTGAGATTGTCATGTATTTGTTTCAGCTTGTGTCCAATTGCCTTCGGTATGTGTCCGTTTTATTTTGTGTGCATCTGCGATTTTGCATCTTTTCTTCGGAAAACGATGGTCTATATATAAATACTTTTTTGTTAATACCTTTTTGCAACATTCAGAAAGATACTCTTTATAATATGCGTGAAAGACAAAGTAAGAGGGAGAAGCCTCATTTAGAGAGAAATTTTACTATATTTTTTTTATGAGGTATTGAGAAAAACTTAGAATAAGGTTAAACCATACAAAACAAAGTAATCAATAAAATATTTAAAAAGATTATTCTATATACTGTCAAACATATTTGGCTTTTTCTTACAAGAGAACCTCGCGAAGTGTCATAATCTGATCTTAATGAAACTTGGTGTACATTTAGATTACATAAATAGATAATTTTTAAAAATATCAATTGATGCTAAAAAACGGTTTTAGGAGGTGAAACCATTCCTAACATATCAAGCAAAGTTTAGGTTTTTTCATGATATTTCACAAACGATTGAAGATATCAAAAAATGTTTCATACAAAAATTTTATACTAAAATTACTTCTATTTACCTATGTTAATAATAAAAAGAAATTACTTAAACAAATTTCCAACAAATTTATATAAGTAATTTCACAAATAATAATGATTGTTTAGAAATATTATTGATGTGGATAAATAGAAATAATTTTTTATAAAACTTTTGTATAAACAATTTTTTGATATCTCTAATGGTTTTTGAGTAAAAAAATTAAAAATTAAAAAATACTTATTTCCAAAACTTCCAAAAATTGTTTTAAGTAATTTTTTCCATATAAATGACAGATATACATATACAGGGTGCGGCGCCAAAATCCGGACAAATTATATATGTTTTTCTAAATATGTTTTCTTGCTACAATGAAAAGATTTACAAAATTTGTTTAGCTCCATTGTTTGTAAGGCCATAAATAATATATTCACTCAATATATCCCCCGCTTGCTTGA
>NW_018024091.1:0-1277 GCF_002006095.1 Pseudomyrmex gracilis
GGAAAATGTAAATAGGAAGTTATATTAAAAAGGGTCCGGGAATAATGAAATAATTTTATCAACCAAAAACCTTACGTCTTAAAACTTCATAAATAAAAAATGCAAAAATCATATTTTCACGAATAAGAACATACATATAATATAGTAAAAGTACAAAAATTGACAACATGTAAACCAACAAATAAAAAGAAGCTCTTAATCGCTCAGGGCTAGATTTCCAATACACAATTATGAAGTATGTTGGAATAAGTCTCACCTAAAAAAATAAAGACATTACCATTAAATTATTTATTGTAAAATACATTAGAAAGATTAAAAGCATTAGTAAAAAACTAACAACCTTAAAATTTAAATTAACATTATTCTCTGAACTCAAATATATTAATCCCAAAAGTTCACAAAGTTATTATAATTAATGAATAAGATCTTTTATCCAACATAAATTAATCAAATCCATAGTAACCTACTCTATTTGACCCAACTTATAAGATATTAACATAATTAAAACTCTTAAAAAACATAACGAATAAAACCTACCTATAGAAAAGTTTAAACTTAATGGTGTTAAAAGCATGAATAATAAAATTAATTTTATCATAAAACTTTAATAAATTTATAAAATAATATATAAAATATATAAAATATATAATATATATAATATATTATAAAATAATATAGCATTTTTTTATAATATCTTGTACAATTGAAACCAACATTGATATACCGAAAACTCTTTCACACAACCTAAAAACTAAATAATAAATTAAATAAACTTCCAAATCCATAGATAAAAGTTCTCTAGACCTATAATCAAAATTATATTTATTACTACTAGCTCAATCAGTAACAAAACAATTAATATATATTTATAAAACACTATTAACATAATTAAAGAAACAATAAAAAATATTTAAAAAAAAAATTATAAAATATCACGTAAAATGTATTTTAAAACTTTTAAGTAAAAATTTATAGTTTGAAAAAAAACTACAATTTTGTAAATTGTAACTAAATACGTCATTTTTAACCTACCAAAAATAATAAAAAGCATGTAACTGTTCTATTTTTCGTGAAGAAATATTTCCGTTTTTAAGTGAGTTTAACCAAGTACACGCACAACACGTAATACTTTAAATTAAAATTCTAAACTCAAACTAGTATTTATTAAAAAATGTATTTTATTTTTAATATAAAACATTTTATTTCTACAAAACCTACGTTACAAAAGAAGTGATATGAAAAAGTAGCACCAAGTACACTCCGAGTACATTTAAAGA
>NW_018024091.1:4672-12189 GCF_002006095.1 Pseudomyrmex gracilis
TCTCTCACTCTTTCTCGCACTCTCTCTCACTTTTTCTCGCACTCTCTCTCACTCTTTTTTGCACTCTTGTTTGGTCTCTCTTACTTTCTCTCACTTTCTCTTGCACTCTTACACTTTCTCTTTCTCTCTCTCTCTCACTCTCTCTCACTCTTTCTCAATCTCTCTTGCATTTTTTCTCATTTTCTCTTACACTTTTTCGCACTCTATAACACTCTCTCTCACTCTCTCTTTCACTATTACACTTTTTCTCTTTCTGTTTCACTCTCTCTCAGTCTCTCTCGCATTTTTTCTTACTCTCTCTTACTCTCTCTCGCATTCTGAAACACTTTCTCTCACACTCTCCCACTCATTCTCTTTTTCTATCTTACTCTCTCTTACGCTTTCTCACTCTCTCGTACTCTCTCTCGCACTCTATAAGACACTCTCTCACATTCTCTCATTTTTTNTCATTTTCTATCCTACTCTCTCTCACTCTTTCTCGCACTCTCTCTCACTCTTTCTCGCACTCTCTCTCACTCTTTTTTGCACTTTTTTGTGGTCACTCTCACTCTCTCTCTTTCTCTCTTTCACTCTCTCTTTGTATCTCTTGCACTTTTTCTCACTCTCTCTTACTCTCTNTCGCACTCTATAACACTCTCTCTCACACTTTCCCACTCTTTCTCTTTTTCTATCTTACTTTCTCGCACTCTTTCTTCCTCTTTTTTCCACTTTTTTATTTTCTCTCACTCTCACTCGTTTTCGCACTTTTACACTTTCTTTTTCTCTCCCTTTCTCAGTCTCTCTCGCACTCTTCCTCACTCTCTCTTACTTTCTCTCGCACATTTACATTTTTTTTCTCTCTCTCTCACACTCTCTCACTTTCTCTCGCACTCTTTCTCACTCTTTCTTACTCTCTCTCGCACTCTATTACAATCTCTCTCTTACATTCTTCTTCTTTTTCTTATTTTCTATCCTATTCTCTCTCACTCTTTCTTGCACTCTCTCTTACTCTTTCTCGCACTCTTTCTCATTCTTTTTTCTACTTTTTCTTATTCTCTCTCACTATTTTTCACTGTTTCTCACACTCTTACACTTTCTCTCTCTTTGTCTCACTCTCTCTCAATCTCTCTCGCACTCTTTNTCACTCTCTCTTACTCTCTCTCGCATTCTATAACACTTTCTCTCACACTTTCCCACTCTTTCTCTTTTTCTATCTTACTCTCGCTCACTCTTTCTCGCACTCTTTCACACTTTTTTTTCCACTTTTTTTTATTCTCTCTCACTCTCTCACTGTTTCTCGCCCTCTTAAATTTTTTTTTCTTTCTCTCACTCTTTCTCAGTTTCTCTTGCACTTTTTCTCATTCTCTCTTACTCTTTCTCGCACTCTATAAGACACTCTCTCACACTCTCTCACTCTTTCTCATTTTCTATCTTACTTTTTCTCACTCTTTCTCGCATTCTCTCTCACTCTTTTTTGCACTCTTTTGTGGTCTCTCTCACTCTCTCTCACTCTCTCTCGCACTCTTTCTCACTCTCTCTTACATTCTCTCACTCTTTCTCATGTTCTATCCTACTCTCTCTCACTCTTTTCCGCACTCTCTCTCACTTTCTTTTTCACTCTTTCTCACTCTCTCTCACAGTGTAGACGCATGTATATTGCTACCATGTTGTACACCACAAATAAACTGACAGTTCCCCACTACCTAGCTGGTTGTTTTTCCCCACCACCTGGCTGGTCGTTTTTCCCCACCACGTAGCTGGTCGTTTTTTNCCACTACAGTAGACTCTCGTTATTAGTCACCCTACGGGGCTGTAGGAGCGGAAAACGAACTTATAGCGAGAGACTCCCACCACTCTGCGATCGATAAACTGCTTCATTGAGCTGGTCGAGCGGTGATTGTCTCACTTTTAATTTCTTACATACTTTTGTACTTTGCAATTTTTCCAATTCTGCCCGTTGTGTCTTCTATTTTTTTATTAGTCTTACATCAACACTATACTTTTTGGCAATAGCTGTCATCGATTTAATTGCATCTAACTCTGTTAAAATTTCTAATTTTTCCTCCGGACTACGGCTTTTACGTTTTTTACTTATCGGTCTTATATTCTCCATCATATAGCAAAATATTGACACATCCGTGTAGAAAATTCGATTGTTTATTCGCACGCCGCGTTTGTAGAAAACGTTTGTTTTTATCCACACGCCGCTGCGCCGCACGTGTTTTGGGCGCGAGACTCGTCGATCTACATACTGAGCATGGTGGGGGACGGCAGAGCCACCGCCGCCGCAACTACGACTCCGCGCAGGCAGCATGGTAGGGGGAGTAACTTGTGTGTGCGTGCAAGTTCGTGTGGAGGGCAGGCGCTCAGGGTGTCTTATAAATGGAGCACTTATAGCGAGAGTCTACTGTACCTACCTGGTCGTTTTTCCCCACTACCTAGCTGGTCGTTTTTCCCCACTACCTAGCTGGTCGTTTTTCCCCACCACTTGCCTTTCTAGTCAGAAAACGTGAAAAATTACAAGTCAAAACGTTTTCTGTAAACAGCTTCGAAAACAAGCCTCGGTCAAAAAAAACACATTAATACTTTTCTTTTCTGCTTTTTTACCTGAATCGATTGAGACTAGAATAATGCCAATTGGTTCAGTCAGTATTAAGATATTGCTGATTGAATTTTCCCCCACTCCTAAAATTTTTCATTTTCGCGTATATAGAGGTACGGTGTGCCTCGTACAGTTCGGGCGCACTGCGCGCGCGTGAACTTGGCGCGAGGCACTACCGTGCCTCTTGATTGCTGCGGACTAGCTCGTCGGAATCAGGGAAAGAAACAAAGGTAGAAAAGAGTGAACTCGGTGAGTTGAGTAACAATAACAACTAAGATTTATTCAACTAAGAAAAGAAGCATAAGTAAAAAATAATATGTACAGGAAAATAAAGCAAAGAAAATATTATGCAATGCGGACGGATTTACTCGGCGGTGATTCTCCGAATCATGCGTGAGAACGTCACGTTTTTAGCCGGTGCGGTTACTTCTTATGAACAAAACTAAACTATTTACAGATGGCTGGCGATTTAAACGCAGAGCCGCGGTCAAGGCCGTTCGGGAGCCTCGGCTCGATGTTTTGACGCGTAAGTTCCGCGGTAACGCTCGAGACACATTTTATTGCGAGTTACAATCGGTATCGCTTTTCTACAATGTCGGGTTACGGGCTGAGTCGGCTGGTTTGCAAAAGAAAATATTTACAGCGTTGCAGAGTCGGTTCACCCGGCGGAGAATCCAGAGATTCCCCCGGAGCGGAATGGAAGCCGGTTTACCCGGTGAAGAATACACGATTCCCCCCGGAGCGGAACGGAAGCCGGTTTACCCGGCGGAGAATCCAGAGATTCCCCCCGGAGCGGAACGGAAGCCGGTTTACCCGGCGGAGAATCCAGAGATTCCCCTGGAGCGGAGCGGATGCCGGTTTACCCGGCGGAGAATCTAAGTTTCCCCCTGGAGCGGAGCGGATCGGATGCCGGTTTACCCGGCGGAGAATCTAAGATTCCCCCTGGAGCGGATCGGGTGCCGGTTTACCCGGCTGGTCCGGAGACCGGGGCGGATGCCGGTTTACCCGGCGGAGAGACGAGTAACCTCTTCTCCCGGTGAAGAACGAACCATGAGTCGCAATCGGTTTGCCCGACCGAAGAAGAGCTTCCCCAGGTGCTTCTCGCTGGATTCGGAGATCAGGCCGATCTCTCTCCTCGGTTTTCGGGCCGGCTTTTATACCCGAAATTTTCCGGAAGCGGGGGTTGACAATGACGCGCGGAAAACATAGCTTTGTTTGTCGCTTGTCAGTTTCTAGGCGCGACAAGGCGCGCGGTGCGGGCGCGGTACCAACTGGTACTTGTTGCCGCGGAGTAGCGCGCGGAGCAGGCGGCGCGCATGTCGCTTCTCGGCGCGGGGAAATGCGCGGTGCGGGCGGCGCGCATGCAAAATTGGGCGCGGAGAGACGCGCGGTGCGGGCGGCGCGCATGCCGTCAAAGTATATCAAGAGGCACGGTAGTGCCTCGCGCCAAGTTCACGCGCGCGCTGTGCGCCCGAACTGTGCGAGGCACACCCAGTGTGCCCAGTTTTGACTCTCTTACAGCACGCTACAGCAAGTGGAGGGGATACGCACACAGGCAAGCAGCCGTGTACGTGTGCGCTCGACGCTTCGGCCGTCTTCGGGCGGTAGAAGAGAACAGAGATATGTCTACTGNATTCAGATAATGGCGTGGAATGACTTTATCGACGATGTAGAACATAAAATTCAATGTAATTTTGTAAGTTAATTTATATATATTTACATGTATATTTTTACGTGACGAAAATTGCAATATTATTATTTACATGGTCTTATTTATATGTTAAATGTTGTTGGTAAAAAATGCATCAAACGGTTTAAATTGTTGTATTATTATAAAACTTTGAAAAACATTTTCCACTTACGAGAGTAGCAGGTAGATTTTGTAAATCAAATTATATACTTCTTTATATTCGTTCTCTTGGTATATTGATATATTCTTATGATCTCATAGTTTTATATTGGTATATTCGTGTGTATTTTCATATTCTTGTTTCATATATGTTTGTTCTTTATTAAATGTTTTTTCGCAGATCGTTCATTTGGATGGCGCGCAAGCTAAGCCGCCTGAATTATCACGATTTAATAACGGCAATGTGCTGTTTGAATTATAAATACAAAACAACACAATAATCTCGGAGTTAAAAAAATGCGAGCCAACGCAAACGTCGAAGGAAACACCCCAACTTATTCAATTAAATAAAGTACTAAACACACGTAAACGTATCAGTAAGTGTGTACTTAGTACTTGTGACTACTTAGTACTTGTTCATTTTTGTAATTTGACAATGTAATATCAGTTTATTTTCTGTTTTTTTTTGTTTTTATTCAGACAGTTTATTTTTTATATTCTGACAGAATATACATATAAACAATTATGTGCGTGTTCTGTGCATCTCACAAATTTGTGAAACATTTATGAGTTTACATTTCTTTGGTTATTCATAAACAAAATCATATTTACATTAATAATACTAATAAAATAAAATTAATTAATCAAACAGCCGATGCAAGCAGTAAACTATAATATGATAGTGTATAATAAGTAATCATTACTAAATTATTAAAGTAATAAACGTTTCGTTCCAAGGATTCGGATCTTCTTGAGTAAAATAATAATAAATTGCAGATAGAATACTCGTGAGTTCACAGCATCCTTAAAATAATTGAGCACAACAAATTGTTTACTAAGATATTTAAGAAAGGATACTGTGTACTCACTTTCTTAAATATCTTATATTACAAACTTTGTTGTGTTCACTTCTTTTAAGGATGCTGTGAACTCACGAGTATTCTATCTGCAATTTATTGTTATTTTACTCGAGAAGATCCGAATTCATGGATTGAAACGTTTATTGATTTAATAAAAATTACTTCTCATACACGGTTATTTTATATTTTACTGCTCGCGTCGGACTTTTGATTTATCATGTGACAATTTCACAAACAAATCAATGATGAAAAAATAATTAATTTTTAAATAACATAAAATTGAACCACTACCAATTTAAAACATTTGTGTCGCTTTGTAGAAAATATTTCGTTTTCAATTGATACTATTTTATAAGTTAATGACAGCTCAGTGTCTCGCACGCTCATACCGTAGGAACAGAATGGGAGGAGCTAATATAAACAACATATAATATGCATAAAAATCAGTAACTATTGACGACTAAATGTAAAAGCATTGACCATATTTTTTTCATCAAAATAAATAAGTCAAGTAATATCAAGATGTGTCAAAAATTAGTTTATTTTTATGTAATTACTACTTTACAGGAAAAATAACATTAGAAGAAAAATTAGAAGAAAAGTTTATAAACAGTATATATATGAATCACGTATATGTATATTATATATATTATATGTTGTTTATAATAGCTTTTCCCATTCTGTTGCTACGGCGTGAGCGCGCGAGACACTGAGCTGTCATTACACACGTGGGTGCACGTTTATTCGCAAATATTTATTATTTAACATTTTGTTTAATATTGCGAATCTTGCAAAGTGGTATAAGACTTTTTGACTTAAAATAACGCTATGTGTTTACCTATTTATATATATACGTATTTATTTATTTCTTTATATTATTTGGCTATTCATATTTGTTTATTTTGTTTATTACTTAGATATTTCTATTNTATTGCGATAGTCTTCNTTCNGTAGTTAGTTGAGGTTGTAAGTGTTCTCAAATAAAATTCCACTTATTGTGAATAATTCNAACAAATACACGATTGATCGTTGAAACATAAAAAATATCTATTTCCAAATCAAACGAGAAAACGTTGGTATTCTCGCACTCATGATCTGAGTGTTATGTTCGATTTGTTTCATTCAATTATTATTAATGAAATATTTACTCAATTACGTGCTGGACGGCTTACTTTAATTTTTAGGCCACATAATGTCTATACGAATTGTTTTGTCAGACTGTATGTCATAATAGTTTTTTTTTTATTTTTTATTTACTTATTTAGTTATGTTTTATTTTTTTCTATTTCTTTATCTCGATCCAAGTACAATAGCGATTATGTGTGGGAACGTTGAATTGTGAACAGTACTTAAACGTATATTACCATTGCATGTTCACATTCTTTTGTTTTTTTTGTCATAGATACGATACCTCGCACGTACGTGCCTTTAGAGTGTTTCCTGAACTACAAACAAATCCTACCAGTATTTAAAAAAAAAAAAATTTTTAATTATTGGTGACAGATCGTCAATCGTTGAATTTTTTCATTTATTTCTCATTAAACTGACAAACGGTGCACATCACTGCGTGTATTTCTTAAGAATAATGATATCGGACGAAGAAATTCAGGAGTTCGAGAGTTTAGAGCAGAACGAATTGTTCTCTAGCAACAATGATATCGATGAAATACAGTTATACAATTCAACTGTGTGAGTATATAAACTGATAAACTCTGTCTATCTGTTTGTTTAATACTTTTGTTTTCTTTTTCTTATTATGTATTTGTAGCGTCGCTACAAACTTCTTCAAAAATAATTCGGTTTCGTTTCGTTTTCTCGCTCGTATCTAATTAGTTTGCTAAGTGAGCAAAATTCTTTTATGATTGAAGAGTTTTTTCGTATTTTTTACAAGTATGGCAACTCGAAATGCAAAAAGATTTTCTACCGTATGTTTTTCTGTTTAGAGAAGTAATAGGGTACGTGAACGGTATTGAATCCCTGAAACGTGTAATGAGTGATCAACAATATACTGTATTTAAATTTTATTTAAATAACAATAACAGAAAAAAAATTCAGATAATGGCGTGGAATGACTTTATCGACGATGTAGAACATAAAATTCAATGTAATTTTGTAAGTTAATTTATATATATTTACATGTATATTTTTACGTGACGAAAATTGCAATATTATTATTTACATGGTCTTATTTATATGTTAAATGTTGTTGGTAAAAAATGCATCAAAC
>NW_018024092.1:0-1105 GCF_002006095.1 Pseudomyrmex gracilis
CAGCTAGATTTTCCTTCTCTGCACATACTTGTATAATGATTGTTTTCAATACACAGTCCATTATTAAATATGGCATTTATTACTTTATATAACTGTCCATTTATTGACACTTTAGTTGTTGGTACAGCACGTATATTTAGTTTGGTTGCTTAACAGAATACGCCACTACGTCGCGCGGCCAAAGCGAGATATTAAACAAGGTCCAACGGTTAATGAATCGACAGCGGTAGACTGGCGTGCAGATCCGCGTTCCTTTGTCCGGATCGCTAGAGGTGGCTCTTTACAAGGCTAGCGGTGAAATAACGCAAATGTACGGCTCACCCACGGCGACAAAGCTTTCGTTGGTTTATTTTTGCAGGAAGCAACTTAAGCAGGGAGCGAGTGGAGTCGAGGAGACGCACGGCGCTCTCCGTTAACGTTCCGCCGGACAACGCGACTCCAGGCAAAATCGGTGATTAATACGACAGCTCTAAGGGTCTTGCAACTGCAAAGTCGATACGACAGCAACGCGGATTTCGCGTCGCAAAACCGATACGACAGCCGGACGAATCTCGGTACCGCAAAATCGATACAACACGCGATATAGCAGCGCAAAACGATACATACAATGCGACAATAACAAACGCAAAAAAAAATAGTCTTACAGAAGCTACAACAAAAAGTCTTACAAACTAGAATTTGCTACTTGGTGCCTCCCGAGCGACTCCAGGGCTGAACACAGTATTTAACAAACTACTTGCGAAATCTAAACGCACTTAAGACTACGAAGTAGTACCACGAAGTCCCGTGAATCCGATTCTAGCCGCCGTCCAAAAAAGAACCAATATGGCGAAAGTTTCGGTGCAGCCGCGCCAAGTTTTTTTACCTTAAATATTTTATATTTTAAAAAATTTTACATGAGTTTTTGACTTTTCACACAAAGCGAAATATATATGATTCAACATAGTTTAAGGTTGTCTACGCAAAGCGAGGTCATTTCTTGCATCAATGAGTGCTTTATATATAAAGTATAGTGATCACATAATATTTTAAACTTTCTATTGTTTTGGAATATTTCATATTTTATATTTTAGAACGTATAAACAACTTACAAATATAATATTTT
>NW_018024092.1:1739-4797 GCF_002006095.1 Pseudomyrmex gracilis
GCCGCTTGCCTAGCAACCATAGAACACATAGTGGCCGTGGCATAACACTTTTTAAACTTTCTATTTGGAATATTTTATATTTTATAACAAAAAATGTACAAGACTTTACTTGGCGTTACTTATTGATATTATTTCTTTTGTAGAATAGAGTTTAATATTAATACGTTTTCTAGAGATACGAGTTGCGCATGTACTTGGCACCTTTTTTTACCTTTTTTTCAAAAAGGTATTTTGTTCGGATATCACACATTTTTGTAGAATATGTTTTTGACAAACACTTTTTTAAATACAATACAATGTATTTCTACATAATAACAATAAGATATATATAACAGAATAATATACATATAACAAAGTGTTCGAAGGACTTGCAGTTTTTTAATTTTTTTCTGTGGATTCTAATCATATTTAGCAAGAAATTTTTGCTATTGTTTCTATCTGGTATACAAGTATTAAAATGGGTAAGTATTAAGCATTTAAATATTTTCTTATATATGGAGTTAATTTTTCTTAATTTTTTCTAAAAAGAGTATGTAAATATTTTTAGCCCCTCTAGGCCATTTTGTTTTATTAAATGTTCCATCATCAACTTCAATCCAATTAGATGTTCCTTCTTAACATATGCTTATATAATGACCGTTTTCTATACATGATCCGTGATGAAATATTGCAGTCATGACTTTATACAACTGTCCATTTATTGATATTTTAGTTGTTGGAACTGCACGTAAATTAAANTCAAGTTTTAATAATTTACCGTTTTGTACAAGTAAGACTAAATGAATAATAAGTATCTCTCTTGTCAATGTTAATTCTCTTTTAAGTAACATGTCTTTTCCAGCACAATTTGCACATAATTTATATTTTTTACACTAATTCGAAAAGGTACTATTTAACAATTCATTAAGATCATAACTTTTTTTTTTAAATTAACAACAGGAATTGAAATGAAAATAGTATTTGATACATTGGTGTTTGTAGTATCACAATTTGTGCATCTTACAGTGGAAGTTACTTGATGCTCGATTAGACTTTTTATATAATCATATTTTGCACAGAAAGTTAAAAGTAATTCAGATGCATCACGTTTTACATTTTTTGTAAAGTTATCTCCTAGATATTGTCGTATTGCATATGTATTCAAGTTAGGCATTCTATTTTGATATCGGTGCATTAAAGTAGCCAAAACATTTAGCTTATCACAATCGAGTTTTTTTTTTCTAACGATACTTAAATGCAGTAAACATTGCAATACCGCATTTGCATAGGATGAAACTTTATCAGTATTTTGGAAACCACAAATGACCCACGCAGTATTTGTTTAAATATTTTCACGTGGCTCTTGTTGTACAGAACCAATTACTTTTGATATTGTCCAAAGGGTATCTTTTACTTTACGAATTTTCTGTTTTGAAACAACAATCATTTCTGCTTCTGGTTTATGAAGTTGCTTTAACCTGTTGTATTCAATAATAACTTCGTCACTCGCTTTTACAGATGAAGAGTCGAAATTAATTAAATTCAGTCCTTCTAGAGATGTTACTCGTGACAATGCAACGTAACTTTGACCAGGAGTAACTATCGAAGTACCTATGTCCATAATAGCATTGGACAAACTCAATCCTTGGTTTTTATGAATAGTGATCCCATAACTCAAAGACAATGGAAATTGTTTTCTAATAACATAAGTTTTTTCCATTACCTGAAACTTGACATTTACTTTCTCAATGGAAAATTTTAAACCTGGCAACAAGCGAAGTTTTATCTTTTCTACATATTCACTATTCGAAATATTTCCAACAACCGAAACCACTGTACCTATTGTACCGTTTACAAGTCCTAAACTAGCATCAATATTGCGTCTTATCATAACTTTTGCTCCAATTTTAATAAGAATTGTTTTTGAAAGTCCGGCTGTTCTAGAAGTATCATCCTCTATATCCGACAGTACTTTTAAAAGTTTTTTTTTACAAACGGAGTACATTCTATCGTATCCTCCGCAATTAATATTATTTCTTTCTCCTTAATACGATTTAACATTGCCGCATTAAGAACATCACACATATAACAAGTGGGCACTAAACATACGGTATTCAATGAACAGTTATTAATAATATCACATAATTCGTTTAATTTCGATTCCATAGAAATACTTTCAAAAGATATTTTTTGTTTTAAAAGAATCTCACAATCAGACAGAGTCACTAAACCAATACGAATTCTCGACAATAAGTCACAATAAGTGTTATCTCCTTGCTGTCGCATATTGATTGTCAGTTTATCATAGTCAAACAATGTAATCCATAGGTTAATAGCTTCTATAGACCCAAGATATTTATTAACTATTTTTTTTGATAAATGTATAAAAGCTGGATTATCGTGTACAGGAGGTAATTGAAGCAAATCTCCAAGTAAAAGAATGTGCTTTCGACCAAACCAACCGTCATCAGAATCAGTAGTATCGAATATTTGAGACAATCAAAGATGTATATACATTAAAGTCAAATTAGATATCATTGACACTTCATCAATTATAATGAGAATAACATCTTTGAGTTCTGCTCGTAAAACTTTTACTACATGATCAGATAATTGTTTATATTTCGGAATAAAACCGTGTTCAACAGGCAATTGAAGTAATCTATAAACTGTCAAACCGTCTATATTAAACGCTGCAATACCAGTAGGAGCTGCTACAGCAGTATCCTTGTTGAAAGTTTGTTTTATCCAACATTGGATGGTTTTAATTAAGAAACTTTTTCCAGTTCCACCTTCTCCGCTAATATATAATCGTAATATCGATTCATCCGATGTTACAGTGCTAACAACTTTATCAAACACTCTTTTTTGATCTGTATTTAATTTTGCTATCATATCAGATACANCGACTTCTTTGTCTATTTTCTCACCAAGATCTCACCAGCTTCTATGTTTTGAATACCTATTGGATTTTCTGGATCATCTATATCTTGTTTTTCTAATTTATCATCATATTCTTGAACCAACTGTTTTGCAGCTTCAAACGCTTTTTGTAATTCTTCTATTTTTTTATGGTATT
>NW_018024092.1:4970-8224 GCF_002006095.1 Pseudomyrmex gracilis
TTATTTTTCGGTTTACTCTTTGTGATGTCGTACCACTGTGCGAACTCATAAAGAGACACGCTTTCCAATTCTTTCGGTTTATCTGGATAACGATTGTCTATCAAAGACGGACAAAATATATCCGTAGATTTACTATCAAGTTCTTCAATCTCTTTACGGTTTCTTAATTTTCTATATCGTATTAGATTAACATCTAGCCATCTAATAGTCGTATTTCGATCCGTTCCGTATACAGGAATACCTAACAATGTGTCAGCAGCTTCGAGAGCCCCACATTCTCTATTATGCATAAATCGCAAAGCAATATTCCAAAGGTAACTTCCTAATGATTTGTTTTGAGTATTTTTGCTATTGATGATAGATTTAGATAATTCACATTTTTCAGCTTTATTCATATACTTGGTGACGTACCATGTAAGCAATGTTGACTTCTCACCGATAAATTGTCCATATTTCCTTCCCACGCAGTAAGAAGAACAGGATTATAATCATTTATATTAACTTCATTCTCTGTTCGAGGAAGATCGTAAAGTCTACTTTTATGTTTTAAATGTTTTCTACCTGCTGTCGAACTTGCAACATCTCTTATATTTATTGTTTCTGTGATAGGACGAGGAAATCCAAAACGACATCTACGTACAACTTTACGTTCTACCTTCTTAGAGCGGAGACAATAATTATTATGTATGTGCGTCTGATGCGTATGGACACGTTTGTATAATAGCGGTGATATATCTTGATTTGGCATTTTACAAGTTACATGTTGCAAAATAAAGTTAGAAACTTTTTCAGTGGACGATTTTCCTATGATCGGTGCATTTTTAATCCAAATTAGCAAATGAAAATGTTGTATACCTCTACCTTGATATTCTCGTCGTCAGAAATAATGAGATACTTCTCCAATCGGTTGATCTTTTGAACACACAAAATCGAGCATTGCTTTGAACTTATTATCTAGAAACCTTGATGTTGACACTGGATCTTTGGCAACAAGTACACTAGTACACAACGAGGAATCGTGCCATCCGTTTACTTCACGAATATATTCTCCTAAATCATCTCACAACCATTCGCTGGGATTTAACGTTAAAAACCATGTTGCAGGTCCATAATGCTGTGTCATGCAATTTAAATCACTTCTCGGTCTTCGCCAATATTGTTCTGTATTTCTTAATTCGGAAAATATTGTACTTAAATTAGATTCCAATAATTCTTTCGACATTGCTTCTAAATATTCTNAATATTTGCATTGTTTAATAAGTAAAATAAATATTGTAGGTTCAGTCTGTATTGTGGATGTTTAGACATCAAACGACATTTAATAAATTCGTGGTCATGAAGTTTGACTTTTCTAGCTTCATGTTGTCCGTTAATACTAAAAGGAAATAAATCTGGAAAACACATTAGATCCAATAATTTTTCACGATTATCCATTGGCAAATCTCCAATTTTTACCATCTGATACAAGGCTGCTGCACTTTTATTCAATTTTTTTTCATACAAGGGATATATAGTATATTGCTCATAATATTCATTATTTTCATCAATGATCTTGGTTACCATTGCCTCATGTTGATCGTCAACTGTAGTCTCTACATGAATTTTTATCTTTTTTGTTTGGTCTACACAGTGTAATAATTCATCATTTTCATGAATAATTTTGGTTAACATTGCCTCATGTTGGTCGTCAACTCTAGTCTATATGATTTGCTATCTTTTCTGTTTAATTTACATAGTGTGATAATTTACGACATTCTTCATCTGATATATCTTCTTTGTCAATTTCTGTTTTTTGCAAGCAAAATTTCGCATTATCTAATTTGTCAAAATATAACTCATTATGAGTTTCTGGCAATACAATGTGACAGTATAAAGGTTTGTTATTCTTTAACCATTTTAAAGCGTCGAATACTTTTTTAATATTCACTAATTCTTCCCAGATAATTTTTGATTTTGTAGGAATACCTCTGACTAAGATGTATAATTCATGATTTATGTTTAGTAGATCTGTATCGGAGGATAACTTATTTNACGTCTCCTGTAAAGGAAGTGGTAAATGAAATGTTCTACCTTTTGCACCATTTGTCTTTGAGGCATATTTTTGTTCATAACTGTTCCCATTTTAACAACAGTTTGAAATGCTTTTGCTCTCTGTATAAGAATCTTTTCGAATGAATTAAGAGAGGATATTACTTCAGGCACATCATCTACGATGAGATTATTCAAAACGCATTACGCAGGCAGTAAACCTTGACGAAATTTTTGTTCACAATAATTACATATATATTGCGAATTTATATTTTTGCGCTCGATATACGCCATTAAATTTCTTCACACTAAAATATCTATTTGTTTTTGTACTTTTTCAATATTAAATATATTTCTTTCATAGCACAGTCTTTCACATGACACGCAAATATATTCTGGTTTGTCCATTAAGCGTTTAGTCAAAGCTCTAAATGCATCCGAATATTTAGAAATAATATTGTCATCACTCAAAACAGTATCGACTTGCTGACGTTTATACATATCTGCTTTTTCTTGCGCTGAAACAACAATTTTATTCAACGTATCTATATCAGCACAGGATAATGCCATATCCAGATTTAACATTTTTTGATGAAAATCCATAAGTCGATAAATTAAACGTTTAATATATCTCACATTGGGAAAATGCGGAGATAACAGTTGAATTGGAAGAGACATTGCTTTACAAAGAGTTGGACTGATGTAACAACTATGTGTGTGACCTAATTTTATATTTGAAATTTTTATTGTACATTCATGAATGCGTTCTATTAATTGTTGTATATTCTTCAAAGTACATTTGGTTATGATCTCAAGAAGCTTTTGGTAATTTTCAATCACAGTTTCATCAATTTTACACGAAGTACTACACGACCATGCCTTTGTTGTTTGTGCTGTTATCAAAGGTAACACATTTATAACTTNTCCTTTGGTATTTATCATTAAAGATTTTGGCGAAACGTTCTCATTATATGTAGATTTCAAAAAATAATTTTCAGATGAAGCAGTATGTCTAGACATTTCACATAACGCAAGTAATTTGTCATCAAGTGTAGAATATTCTAACGTTGAATAGGGATTGCCATTATGACATCGTCAACATATCTATAATATTGTCACATCCGTGGACTTAGATGTTTAAGTACTTATTGTATCGAGTTTTCTTTTCTTTTTCTTTTTCAGTTTTACTTTGTTACAGTAGTCGGTAAGTTACCAGCCTTGAACAT
>NW_018024093.1:0-1843 GCF_002006095.1 Pseudomyrmex gracilis
ATGCTGCAAAAGTCCGCGAACTGGCATCTCTGCGGTGTACACAGCGCGTCAAAAATTTGCGAAGTAGGCGCGGAGATCTAGGGGCAAGAAAGACGGTTTTTCTTAGGGATAAATAACGCGACACAGGTGTGAATAAACGATTGCTACTAGTTAGCTGGTACAGTGCTCATTGGCGCTATTTATTTCTAAGAGAAACAGCTGCTTTTGCCTCTAGATCCTCACCTCTACTCTGCGAATTTTTGACGCGCTGTGTACAACTGCACAGTTACTAGATAAGTGGTGTCCTTCTGCACAGTGTGTAAATAAACGATGCGCAAATGAACAGTGTGCGAATAAACGGTGCGCATTATTACGGTGTCTAAGTGAACGGTGCGCATTATTACGGTGTCTAATTAAACAGTGCCCATCTTTCTGTGTACAAACAAACAGTGCGCAAGTGAATGGTGTCTAATTGAGCGGTGCGCATCTTTCTGTGTCTAAATAAACGGTGCGCAATTGAACGGTGTTTAAATGAACGGTGCGCATTTTCTTCCGTGTCCAAATGCAACGTGTCTACTTGAACCGTGTCTAAAATTCTGTGTCTATAGTATGTGCACCGTGTCTAGATGAACGGTGTCCAAGTGAATGCCACTCTTCAACGTTACCTTGCCGTCGAGGGGATAGCCATAATTTTTTAAATTTCATTTATTTTCACAAAAGGCAAGAAATCGTTTTACGACGGTAGCGCGTTGCTCACCTCCCTTGAACACGAATCCTTGCTACGGTTAAAAGTAGTGAAACTATGAGAGTTCTAAGCTATGGAGCTCCGAAAGGGGCGCAGGGTATGACGTCACAAAGCGAAGGGTAACGTCACTATGACGTCACACAGGTGAGAAGAAGGGGCACAAGGGCCGTGACGTCACAGGGGGAGGGATAATGACGTCACGCGGGGAGGAGGTATGACGTCACGCGTAAACGGGGTAATGACGTCACGATGACGTCACGCGAGGGTGTGGCACTGCAGGATATGACGTCACGCGGCGTCAGGAAAACCCGTTTTATGGCGACTTCATACGCGCACAAAAAATCGTCACGCAATTTCACATGCGGTATAATATGGCGGCGGCAATATGGCGGCTCGACAATATGGCGACTCCAAGGTATGTACTTGTTACTGCGGTAATATGCATGGTATTTTGTAGTGTTACGTAACAATATGGTGACTCCAAGAAATATATGTTCTTTATATAACATATATATAAAAAAACAGTACCTATTATACATATTTTTTCGGGATGTTACGCGATATGTAACATTATACAGAGTGTACGTAAAAGTTGCAAAGTTGCAATTTTTAGCGGGAACGTGCAAAGTTGCATTTTTATTTCTAACGCAAAATACTTGCAATTGTTATAGCAAGAAATAACAAAAACGTGCAAAGTTGCATTTTTATTTTTAACACGAAGTACTTCTATTTGATGTAGAAAAATACCAAAAATGTAGTATTCATTTTTTTTATATTTAAAGTTTATTCATAAAAAATATTATTTACATGCATCATATATAACATCTTTTAAAGCGTATGGCAACAATTCGCAATCTATGATTGCGTTATTGTCATACACTCTACTGTCACATATCGCTTTTGCAGCGTTGCATACATCAGTAATATTCTGTTTTTGTAGAACGCAAACAAAGTGCGCAAACTTTGTGTTTACTACATGAGTGTGTTCAGCCAACCAGTAATACATGAATGTTTTCAATACATAAATTCAAAGTTAACAAGAATTTTACGGTCGGTGGTTTCATGTACAAACACTTGTCGTTTAATGTAAATTTTACAATTCGTGCGTCGCGAATAATA
>NW_018024093.1:2448-6014 GCF_002006095.1 Pseudomyrmex gracilis
ACTATTTAAAGGATTTTCCTCTTAAAATAAGAAACTCTTCTTGGCGCCTATTTTAGTATAAAATATACTTAAAGTAAGTGGGATATCCTCAAAACAAGAATACAATTTTTTCGGTGTTCTTAAATACCGCTTAACCCCACCACTTTATTAGAAAAAATGATGACATCAAAATTTATGACTCAGAAACACGCTTATTTTTGCAATGTTTACATATCGAAATAACATGTTTATTTTATATGAGAGAACAAGTTTTTCCGCAAAAAGTAGGCATGTTTTGGTATCAAATGTCATCGATTTAATCACGTATTGAAGTAACGTAATCCTATTTTATGAGATAAAACTTGCTGATTACATCAAAATTGCTAACTGTGTATTAAATACAATATAGAGTTGCGATTTATTGATTTGTACAAATTTCTCAGTGCTAGTCTCGATAAACTAGCATCGTTTCTTCATAAAGACAAGTTGAAAAAATTGTACAATCAGAATTCAGAAATTTATCCGTCGAAAACTTTGAATTATAAACGCGTAAAGGGGTCTTTCCATACGAATACGTAGACTGTGTCGACAAGTTGCAGGAGCAGCGTTTACCACAGCGCGAGTCATTTTACAGTTCTCTGACCGGTGAAACGATATCTGAGAGTAAATATGCACACGCTGTAAACATCTGGCAACGATTCTCTATACGTAGTCATTAATTCGAAGAATAGGCGTGGGGATCGGAGGGCAAGCGGGGCGGTTGCTCGTAGCGCCAACGGGCGCCGTACTAACTAACTAGTAGCAATTGGGTGTCCACAACTGGACACCCGATTTTGGGACTAATGGATATTTGGATCAACTGGACTTTTTATGTGATCCCCGCGCATATTCTTCGAATAGGCACATGTGCATTCGCGCATTTTTGGCACGTTTATGTGCAACATGATGCGTTATGACGAACAGCGTCTTGATGCGACATTGTTGTACTTTTTAGTTTCATGCGCATTTCAGTATAACATAATCGCAGAGCTGGCGCCAAGAAGATAAACCACGTACAACCGTAACAGTCTGATAGAAGTTCATCATCCTTTGCGAGAAAATCACAGATTTTACATACATTTAACAAATGTTTTCTTTATCATGTTGCATATAAACGTGCCAAAAATGCGCGAATGCACATGTGTTCTTCTCGATAACAAAATGGTTTATCGGCTTCATTGCAGCTAAAGGAAATTTTATACCACCGTGGCCAAACTGACATATCGTGTAACACTAAAAACTACGAATCATATTTAACCATAAACAAACCATGTTTAACCATAATCGAACCATGAACAAACCATGTTTAACCATAATCAAACCATAAACGGACCATGTTCAACCATAAACGAACCATGTTTAACGGCAAACGAACTATGTTTACCTAGAAACGAGCCACGATCAACTATGAAACCACGTTAAACCGCGATTAATACCATTAATTTATATAAATATGCTATAGAACAGGATAGTAAATGTACAACTAAAGTTGTTGCGTATAACATTTTATTGTCGTTTAGATCACACCAAGTAAAAATTTTAAATACATTTTGTAATGCGCACTGTTTCACATGTTTTTCACATCGTAGACAATTCAATACATTCAATTTATTTAAAGAAGCAATATCGTCGTAATTGGCATCCAATGTTTTAACAATTACTTCACGTCGTACGTCACTATCGAGAATATCAGCTAGCCAGTTACATTTTTCAGGACCTTTAACATAGACGAGTGAAGATGCGTTGTCATCATTTTCTGCAGTGCCCCAAATAGCTGTTGTAATCAAATTGTTTGCTCTGCAGTATGCAACATTTCCATCTTCCCAACGCAGCCCGTGATGATGCGTCATCAACCAAGAAGCTGCTGACCTGTCTGATTTTGCAAGTAGATTCCACGGAAAAAGGCTTTCAAAAATGTAATGCGAGAGAACACTACCTTTTTGCAATATTGCCACTTCTTTGATTACATCATATGTACATAATTATTGTTATTACACATATTAAATGGCAATATACATATAATCTATATTATACACGGTTTTCTTGTGGTATTTTGTAATGTCCTCATGGTAACGTTTNGGTAGAATCGGGTACCATATACCGCTTATCGTCGTACGGACTTAGAGCAAGTTTCTATTCGGACACAGCGTCTTGATGCGACATGGTTGTACTTTTTAGTTTCATCCGCACTTCGGTATAAAATAATCGCAGAGCTGGCGCCAAGAAGATAGACCATGTACAACCGTAGCAGTCTGATAGAAGCCTACTTTTGCGGAAAAAATTGTTCTCTCATATAAAATAAACATGTTATTTCGATATGTAAACATTGCAAAAATAAGCGTGTTTCTGAGTCCATCCCGCTTTGTTACAAGTTTTATGTCTACATGGTTTCGTACATTTTTTTCCATAGTTTTGCCAAAAACTGCGTTATTTATCAATTTGTACAAATTTTTCTCAAAGTCGTTGGTAGCGAGCGTTCGAAATTGTGTATTTAATTCGATGTAACTGCGGAGATTGCGCGAACTGTAATAACTGCGGTGAATCCTTGTAATACGAAGATCGTGTCGCACACATTGTTGTAGGGCACGTTAGTGAATAATATAACGCGATTTATCGTGTAGTGTTGCGAGTAGCTTCTCCTGTCGCATGCCAGTTTTAGTACGCGTCGGGCAGAACGGTAGGTCAGCGTGCGCGTTATGCAGTTCGCAAGGATACTCGAAGTCGACTTCAAAGATGTAACCGATATCTGAGGTTACTGTCACAGACATCACGTCGACACTCTAGATGTTGTCCACCCATTGAAATGCGGCATACGGTAATGGCTGACACATTGCCCAGCCGTACAAGTTATTTATATTAAAGTACATGAGATACGACGTTGGTTTTGATGAATCGAATGTCTGCATGTACTTGTTATTCGCGTGCGCATAACTTGCGCTGCACTGGCTAAGACCACCACGTATACCGCGTTCGATAAACATAACCATATTAACATCTGTGAGCAGATCGAACGTTATGCCTGTGTGTTTCAGAATAGCGTCCCACGTGTAACCAGGTAAAGTATAATAATGCGCGGGATCTAATCCGTAACTTCGAATACAACTTTCTCGAAAATTCTCAAATATATCGGCCAATAATAAAACATCAGTCTTTAAATATAAATCGCTGTATTCACCTAACGTACAGACGGCGTCATTAATTCGAAGAATAGGCGCGGGGATCACATAAAAAGTCCAGTTGATCCAAATATCCATTAGTCCCAAAATCGGGTGTCCAGTTGTGGACACCCAATTGCTACTAGTTAGTTAGTACGGCGCCCGTTGGCGCTACGAGCAACCGCCCCGCTTGCCCTCCGATCCCCACGCCTATTCTTCGAATTAATGACTACGTATAGAGAATCGTTGCCAGATGTTTACAGCGTGTGCATATTTACTCTCAGATATCGTTTCACCGGTCAGAGAACTGTAAAATGACTCGCGCTGTGGTAAACGCTGCTCCTGCAACTTGTCGACACAGTCTACGTATTCGTATGGAAAGACCCCTTTACG
>NW_018024093.1:6504-8427 GCF_002006095.1 Pseudomyrmex gracilis
TATCTCACTATCGAAAAAGACTATATTCTTAAATTAAGAATATATTCTTAATTTCAGAAGAATATCATTTAAAATCTTTAAGAAGATTTTTTGAGTATAAAATCTTCTACTTACGAGAATATAATTTTTTCAGTGAAGGCTTTTACGTGACATCCCATTATTCGACTTTTAACCGTGGTTCAAGAAGACGTAATGTATACTAACAGAAAGTGCAACAGCGAGATGAAAACTGCACGCAACAAGTAAGTAAACTGTTACATTACTTGGCTTTTGTTTTGTTTTTGACACATACGTCATTTACTTGTGTTTTTTTTACAGTGTACAAACTGCGTCTTCACCATATCAGGCAACTCGCATTTTGGGAAGACGATACGCGCTAATGTCAACAGGATACAAACACATTGAAATTGGAATAAGTGTTGGCCCAATTTCTTATGTAGAGATAGTTATCGGAGATAATCATGGAAATTCAATGCTTCTACCATTTTCTACATGGCAAACGATCATCCAGAAGCAGACAGATATTTACCAACTACTACAATCGACAGAAGCATCTGCTAGAGTGTGGCTTCGCGATTTAGCGCTCAATATCGTTATTATTCGCGACGCACGAATTGTAAAATTTACATTAAACGACAAGTGTTTGTACATGAAACCACCGACCGTAAAATTCTTGTTAACTTTGAATTTATGTATTGAAAACATTCATGTATTACTGGTTGGCTGAACACACTCATGTAGTAAACACAAAGTTTGCGCACTTTGTTTGCGTTCTACAAAAACAGAATATTACTGATGTATGCAACGCTGCAAAAGCGATATGTGACAGTAGAGTGTATGACAATAACGCAATCATAGATTGCGAATTGTTGGCATGTGCCGTAAATAGGGGAGACCGGGGCTAGTTGTAACACGGGATTAGTTGTCAAACTGGTATTATCTTCCTTATTAAATCTTGGAAAATATTCTTCTTTATATTGTAAGGTGCTTGTATTGTGTTAGTAACGTGTACGAAATAGCTTTTCTTAAAAACATGATATATGATATTTGCGAGCAGTTTAGTAAAACTGGACATGGCAAATAGATTTTTCTGATCTCGATTATTTAGTAATTTCATTGATTTTAAAATTTCTAATTGCAATTTTATTTTAAGTATAGGAAATATGGTAGTTTTAAATAAGTTTTCCTATATTTATTTAATCGTTATCGCGTCGCAGTTTATAAATATACTATCTTTTATTTAAAATGAACGCTTGAGGTAAGTTGACTCAAATGAGACGGGATAAGTTGTCACACGGTGAGCATGCGCAAAGAAGTAATCGCCGTTCGCAGTGATCGTCATGCGTCGTTATAACTTGTTCAATACTTCTTCTGTCATTGTGTTTTTATTTAAGGTTAGGTTATTAATTATGTTTTAGTTTACTGTTTTATAGTTTTTAACTTTATTATTATGAAAAAGACGCTACTGATGGTTCGAAATTGTCGAAGAACAATAGATAGAGGTACAACTCTACCCAGTACAATAATAGCAGCTTTGAAAGCAGTGAAAATAGAACATTTGTCAGTGAGACAAACTGCTTTATTATTTCAAATTAACTATCGCACGTTAACTCGATATTGTAAGAAAGTTTTAGAAACGGATTTGTGTGAAAATACGATTTCTACAAATATAGGTTATGCTAAACCGAAAAAGATATTTAGTAATTCACAAGTAGAAGAACTACCCAGTAAGCAAAATGNGCGCAATATGCCAGCAGATTGGCAACAGATATAGGGGAGATCGGGGCTAGTTGTGACACGGGGTTAGTTGTCAAACTGCTATTATCTTGCTTACTAAATCTTGGAAAATATTCTTCTTTTTATTGTAAGTTGCTACTAGTTGTGTTAGTAACGTGTACGAAAGAACTTTTCTTAAAAACATTA
>NW_018024094.1:0-8363 GCF_002006095.1 Pseudomyrmex gracilis
TTCCGGGCTAGGGACTAGGATTTAGGGAAATCCGGTCACACCACCACTATGGCCACATTATCAGCGTAACCATAGACGGGGAAGCCCGCTTTCCGCAACTTTTCAAGAAGTTCATCCACCACTAGGCACCACAGTAAGGGAGATAGTACTCCCCCCTGCAGACAACCTTTGACGGGGAAGCCATGCACCACCGAGTCCCCATGACTAGCAGTCAGGGTTCTTCCTGTAAGCATGCTTTGTGTCTGGTCTGCTAACGCAGCTGGAATACCATACCTGGTCATCGCTTTCCCGATCACATCATACGAGGTGCTATCAAAAGCTTTCTCGATGTCCAGGAATACGCCCAAGAAATATTCCTTTGCTTCCAACTGTGATTCAACTTTGCCCACGAGATGGTGCAGGGCAGTATCAGTTAATCTGCCTTCTCTGTAGGCATATTGAGAGGAAGCGAGTAGATAGGTAAGCAAAGGGCCGTTTTTCAGGAACCCATCAATCAACCTCTCCAACGTTTTAAGAACGAAGGAAATGAGACTGATAGGCCTAAAGTCTTTGGCTAATATGTAGCCATTTCTGCTAGGCTTGGGTATGACCCGGCCGATTTCCCTCCACCTTGTCGTGGTGGGCGGGCTTGGGAGCGGCGAAGTAAAGGGGCTATGCTAGCGGGGACTCTGTTGAGCCCCTGATAGGGTCATCCTTGCTAGATAGGCCCTTCGCCGAGCTCCCGTACTAAAAGAGGGAATAGAGAAAAAAAACTTCGAACAAAAACCCGGATTTCTTTGCTTTGTTAGCCCTTGATGCCGGGGCAACTGGGATAGGGGAGAAAACCCTGACTTCAAATCCGGGCAGGCCGGGCTCGTCAGACTTGGATGTCAACCGGCCTAGGAGAAGGCCACTCCGAAATTAAACGCCCCACAAAAACAAATATGGACAGTTTAGACAAGGAGGTACCATTACCGGACCAGGGTGACCGGACACCCTTTTTTTTCTTTTTACAAGAGGAAATCCTTTATGGATATCCCGGCCTATAAGGGCAGACCAGGATTATGTGGGACTTACTCCCGAAGGAGCGTACCCACTAAAACCACCTTGAGGCTCCTCGTGCGCTCTGGGAAGGAACCTGGAAAACCGGAAGGCTATAACGTCCCGGTTTCCTTCCCGCGCCTGGGTGCCAGTCGCATGGCACCGCATCCCCGCGACGACAGAAGGGAGCCTATCCTCTCCTGCCGACTCCTATGTTCGCGTGCAATGTCCGAGAAGGCCCTCACCTTCCCGGACTGCGAACTGTGACTATCCTCTCCCCCGCCTGCTGTGGGGTAGTCTTAGAGACATCCCAACGAGGCGAAGAAGAGGGCGAGTTCAATCTCTCTGCGCTAGAATCGGGGATTCAGTCCCCGATCCTTAACCGGGCCATAGGCTGACCCTGACGCAGGCGCTCCACATCCTCCTTAACCCGGAGCACCTTCTCGCAGAAGGCGAGGAAGACGCGCCATTTCTCCACGTCCCCCACCGCCTGTCGAAAGACTGACGGGAGGAACACGTCAGGGCCAAACGCTTCGTGAAGGATTCCATCCTTTCCTCGTTTCACGCGGTGCACTCCTCGAGAGTGTGAGCCGCAGTGTCGACCGCGACTTCGCAGTGCTCGCACTCCGAGGTGCCCATCTTACCTATGCGATGCAGAAACACACCAAAAACTCCGTGGCCCGTAACCATCTGGGTAGATCAAAAGGTCATTCAGAGATACGGCCGACTCGCCCAGTCTTTCAGGACCGGTTCCACCGCTTCTCTAACCCTCCATCCTTGGAGACGTGGGTCCTCGATTCTGTGCTGCCACCGCAGAACCATGCGATCGTGCGCCTCCGACCGGGCTCGCCCGACCTCTTCCGGATTAAGATCTCGGCCGGTCGCTCGCGCCCTGCCCAGCTCCGCCTTTCTGGCCTCGTACGCTTCCGCGTATGCACCGGCCAGCAGGTCCACAGGTGGGATCCTCGCGAGCAGTCGAACGGATTCGAGGGCCGCGGTTCGATAGGCCCGCGCCACCCGGCCTCCCACAAGACGTTGAACCGAGGCTATTGGGGCAGCTGTCCGGCCCATCCCGACCTCCCGGTGCCACACCGGAGCGCCGTACATAACGACAGAGTGCACGACGTTAGCGTATAACTTTCGCACACTCTGCCGCGGTCCTCCGAGGTTGGGGAGAAGCCGGCTCAGAGCCCAGGTCACTTTGTGGGTTTTGCGGGCCACGTAATCAAAGTGGGCCCTAAACTTCCACCTGTCGTCTACCTGTAGACCTAGGTACTTCATATGTGGTTGCGTCGCGACTTGAGTTGGCCCAACCCATACTGTCACAGGTCTCTTTTTGCGGCAGCGAGGAGGACGGAAGATTACCGCCTCCGTCTTGGTCGGTGCGAGAGTCAGCCTCAATAGCCCCATGCGGTGGGACACCGCCGCCACCGCCAGGGAAGCTCGTTCCACCGCCACCAGCTCGTCGCTTCCACCCGACAGGACAAAGGTGTCGTCTGCGTAACAAACGAGCGAGCACCCCGGCGGGAGCGGGACTCGAAGTACGGCGTCGAATCCCACGTCCCACAGAAGTGGATCCAGCACAGACCCTTGTGGGACATCGCACGAGACGCGGTGAGAACGGACCTGCCCGTCCGCGCACGGAAACACAACGTTCCGGTTGGACAGATAACTGTCCAACACGGCCCGACGGGAACCCCCAGTAACTTCCCGCCTCGCGTAAGCTACCCCAAGAGAGGGTGTTAAACGCGTTGCGCACGTTGAGACTAACGGCGACGCAAACACCACCCTCCCGGGTAAACCCTTTCGCCACAGAGCGGAAACGGAGGATCGCGTTCACCGTGGACAGACGTGGGCGCAACCCGAACTGCCCCGCGTCCAATCCCCTCTTTAGCGCATCCTCGATGCGTCCGGCCAGGGCACGCTCGAAAAGTTTCCCAAGCTCGTCTAGCAGGCAAATAGGCCTGAAGGACGGTGAGCCTCCGGGAGGGACCGGCTTGGGAATAAGAACGATCCTGGCCTGTTTCCACGCCTCAGGGAAGATCCCTTCTCTGAGGCACCGATTAAAACATCGGAGAATATGCTCCGGTGCTTTAGAAGCCACCCGCGCAGGGCAGCCCATCCAGGCCGGGGGCACCGCGACGCCCGGTGACCTTTTTAGCGAGAGAGCGGAGCTCCTCTGCCGTCACTGCAAACTCCCGACGCCACGGGAACGCTCTCCGGGGCGCCGAAGGGGCCTCGATCTTCGAGGGGAACAGGGAGTCTACCGCCCTGCGGATCTCTTCAATCTCTATAGTCTCGGTGACGGCCGGACCCGCCGCCCGCAGCTTGGACAGGACCAAACGGTACGGGGTACCCCACGGGTCCCTATCCAAGCCTGCGACAAGCTTCTCCCACGCTTCCTTCTTCGCCACCGCAATAGCACGGCGAAGCTCGCGTTGTGCACTTCGATAAGCGCGGCGCAGCACCTCAACTACCCTCGGGAGATAACGCCTCCGGCAACGGGCCCGCGTATACCTACGCCGGGCCACGACACAGAACCGGCGAAGGGCCGCTATTGTCACCGACGGCCGTAGGGACGCGGGAGACAACACCGGATCAGCGACAAACCAGTGGAGAGAAGGCGAACGCCGGTTCCAGAACGTGAAAATTCGGACATCTCCAAAAATGACTATAATCACCAGTGAACGAACCTTCAGGATCCGTTTAGAGACGTTTATAAGCATCCAGTGCAGTGTATTAAGCGCTAGGATTAAGAATAGATTTAAGTTTTATTTTAGTTATTTTTTATAAAAAGAACGCACTCTTAAGGTGGCGGCTTAAAGATTCTGGTGATTTTTTTGTTAAAAAGGCGCAAACGCGTCAAAGATCGTTTGTTTTCATTTTACAAGTTATTATTAAGCTACGTTGACATAGAATAGTCCGTATTAGAGACCGATAGTGTAAAATTCGGTAAAATGTTGAAATTTTTAATTTTTGTTTTTTATGCACCGGTCGACGTGCATTTGGATATAGCTCTACATGGCTATAGTAATTTTCGTTTTTAGGAAGTTTTGGGACGTGCGACACTAAGTAGGTAATAAGACGAAGCCCTAGCGAAGGAAGGTGCGTACACATACACACACACACAAACATGCGTCTACACACACTTAGGTACATCAAAAGTTAAGACAACAGACGACCAATCAAATTTCAGAACACAGAGACATGACGTTAGGACATGCAACACAATACAGAAACAGACAGATTGACGAACAAACAAACAAAAACACACACAAACACGTTGGACAACACGCAGACAACAACAACAACAACGTTTAAACAGTGTTGGTAACACTCATGAAAACAGAGTGCACCTACTAGGGAAAATGCATGTGCACGCGCGAACCGTGCAAAGCGGGCTTAAGATTCGCGCGCAAACTCGCACAGAGAGTAGTCGTAATCGAGGAGTCGAGATGCAAAGATGGAGACGGTAACATCTTTGTAGAGAGTCAGTCGGATTCGAGAGTCGAACAAGGAGACTCAAAGAAAAAAAGTCGAATTCCTAACAAAGGAAGAATCGAAAGAAAAGACGAACGCGAGCGGAGAGTAGAATCGAGAAGTAAAATCGCCGTGCGTCGACAATCGGGCTACCGCGACAATCAAACGCAATCGTCTTGTTGCGAAATAAACTGGCCGCGAGCGACAAACAAACGCGATCGCGATTCCAACCACGACGTGCTCGATTTTTATAACCTATTTTATACGAACATTGTTGTAATGGACATTATCAAATATATAAACTTATTTTATCGTATCATGTGCCTGAAATACATGAAGATAAGCATACTTACTTCTCCTGGATCCTATCCTGAAAAGGGAAAGAAGCATCGGGTTTACAGGAACAATGAGGGAGACGAGTGGTATCCGAGCGTCCTTAAAAGATACCTGGCGACCGTGAAAACCTGCAGAGGTGAGTAAAAGTGAACATTCACAAAAAATCGACCGGAAAATCCGATCACACTATCTCCTCCGTCCACCAGTAGGTAGATCTCTTTGCTACGGACCCCCGGACTCTTGGCATAGAGGCGTCGCAGGCGTCTGTAACGACGTCTGTAAGCCACGTAGCCTCGTCCTCCGCAGAAAGGTCCTTTTCGGAAGGGATCCCCCACGTCGCGCTCAGTAGCGCCGCGTCAAAACGGTCTATGTCCCACTCCCGGATTTTCCATCTCGGAAATGGCGACCGACGCGTTCCGACACCACGAACGAGATGTAGAGATGATCGGAGAGCGACTCTTGCTGCCGCAGCACCGACCACCCTCGCACCAGCGGCGCCACCGGCCCAACGTAAGGTCTACGATGGAGCACCCATTAGGGCGAACACACGTCGGCGTTGCGCCCTCGTTCACGACCCGGAGGTCCAAACTCGCCGCCCACGTCTCCAACACGCGCCCACGCCAGTCGGTGCGGGGAGAGCCCCAGGGTGACCGGACACCCAGGTCCCGGCAGTTCGGGGGTTCCGACCTTGTCGCCGTTCGGTCGTTATCCGACGAAGGGTTGGCTGCTCCGTGCCCGGCAGGCGGAACAGTCTCTGATGCTACTACCGAGGTAGCGGAGGCGGACCTGGCGGTCCCTGGGCTCAACGGGGTCACAGTGAGCGGCGTGGTGGACCTGACTTCCACTCCCAGATCCACCGGCAATTTATTTGGCGAACGCGTGCTAGACACGCTGGAGATTTCCTCGGAGGGGGACGACCACTCCGAACAAGAGGCGATGAAAAGTGTGGAGAGAGAGGTACCCTTTATGTCCCAGCGGCGGTACGTAAACCGCGCCTTTTTTAAGAACTCTGTTCTTAAGGGCAAGGGCGGCGGCCAAGGGATGAAGAGAAGTCGTCCATCTAATACCCAGGACAACGAGTACGAGACGTCGCCACCGGAGTCAGACGTAGAGCAGGGACCGAGCGTTGACGTATATGCTGCATCGATCCCTGTTTTGCTGGAAGTAATCCACCGCCGGCTGGCCCACGTGGACACCCTCCGGAAGAAGTCCTCCAGGCTTAAGGGCTCAGTATCAGGAGGTATAAAACGGGCCTTCATCCAGCTTAAGAGAGAGACGAAGGCCTTGGCGGCACGCGTACGGGAGCGCGTAGATGCGGGGCATCTGGCAGAATGCGTGGCAGCAGCGAAAAGAGAGGCAAACCGTTTGCGTCAAGCAAACAGTCTGCTTCAGGCGGAAATGATGGAGCTCAGGCGGCGTATGGACGAGATGGCGGAGGGAGCTCTAGTTCGGCAAGGGTGTGACGTGGCTGTGCAAGCGTACATCCCGGTTGTGCGCACGATGCACACGATCCCAGCGGGTAAAAGTCCCGTGGTAAAGGTGGTGACACCCCCTGTTAGCCTCCCGTCTGTGGGAGGCCGCAAGAGGGAACTGAGAGAACCCTCAGGAGGCGAGCCTGCAAGACCGGCCTTTGTAGAAGAGGATGCAGCCACCGTGATCAAAAGACAAGTCACGGAGCTGCTTCAAAAGAGTAGAAGAGAGCTCGAGAAGCGGGTCGTGGAGCTGGTGAACGGGGCATTATCTGGCCCAGCTCAGGGCGATAAGGAGCGGCCTGCAGCGCAGCCTCCTAGCCGTCCCGATCCACGGACCTCGAGCGAGTCCTGGGTCGAGGTCGTTACTCGGGGCCGTCGTCCCCCGCAAACGAGGGAGACGGTGGTACGACCAGCCCGGACCCAACAAAGGATACAGGGTCTCCCCCAACGGGAGTCAAGTAACCAGTCCTTGGGCAGGGCAAGGAAGAAGAGGCGCAAACCTCGCCGGGCGGCGGCGGTGGCGATCCGCCGCCCACCGGGGCAAGAGAGCCCGGTGTCATACGCGGACATCATCCGCACTGCGCAGGCCAGGATCTCCCTCCACGAGCTGAGGATTGCGGATACCCGTATGCGCCGGGACATCGGGGGAGAGATCCTGGTGGAGATACCGGGTCCAGAAGGAGAGGCGAAGGCGGCCCGACTGGTGGAGGCGCTTGCTCCGGCCCTTCAGAGCGCTGCCGTGGTTACCCGCTCTGTGCGGAAGGCCGAAGTCCGGCTGACTGGACTCGATGAGTCCGCGGAACTAGGGGACATTGTGGCGGCTCTCTCCGCTGAAGAGTTTGGGCCTTGCCGAGCAGACGACATCAGCCTGGGTCCAATAAAGGAAGGCCGGGATAGGATGGGGGTGGCCTGGCTTAGGTGCCCGGCCGATGTAGCGAAGAAGGCAGCGGAGGTGGGCCGGCTGAGGGTGAGATTGTCCACAGCCCGTGTTGCCCTCCTCCCCACCCGGCAGCTCCAGTGTTACAAGTGCCTCGAGTTTGGGCACGTCCGAACGGCTTGTCGCACCGATATAGACCGAAGCCAGACGTGCTATCGTTGCGGCGAGGGAGGGCACATGGCCCACTGGGTCTTATGCGCGTCCCGGAGTTTAAATTCCGGACACAGAGCCGGAAGTAACGCGTGTCCCTCAAGATTGAAGGGCCGCAATGGCGCGAAACAACCTCCGGTACGGAGGACCAAGGAACCGGAGGCGATGGAGACGGACCACAATAGACCTGATCCTTCAGATTAATCTGAACCATTGTGGTCCGGCACAGGACTTGCTTCGGCAGGTCATGAGGGAGCGGCAGGCGGGGCTACTCGCGGTTTCGGAGCCCCGCTGGGTCTCGGACTCGCCCTGCTGGGCCAGCAATCTGGACGGTGTGGCAGCGGTGGTCTGGTCTCCCCAGGCTAGACACACTGTCTCGGAGATACTGGATCGAGGCCACGGTTTTGTGGCTGTGCGATGGGGGGAATTAGCGGTGTTTAGCTGTTACTTCTCCCCCAACCGCAGTAGGGAGGATCTTGAAAGGTCCTTGGACCTTCTCCGGGACAATGTTAGGCGCGTGGGCGGTAGAACCCATCTAGTTCTGGAAAACTTCAACGCGTGGTCTACCCAGTGGGGCTCCCGGGTGACCAACGCGAAGGTTGGGGCAGTGGAGTCCTGGGCAGCGAAGACTGGTTTCCATCTCAATGTGGGGGCCGAGTGGACCTGCGTCCGTCCCCAGCGCAGCTTTATTGTCGATATTTCGTAGGCGTNCCGGTTGTACGAGAGTGGGAGGTCTGGGAGGAAGAGGAGTCCCTCTCAGATCACAGATATGTGGCACTGCGTGTGCAGCGACAGCAGGAGGTCGCGGACCTCAGCGTGCCTCGCTTCCCACGCTGGCGGGTAGAACAGTGGGACCATTACCTCTTCACGGCGGCAGTACTAGATGCTGCGTGGGGCAACCCTGAAAACACAGGGTGGTCCGCTGAAGAGGAGACTGAGTGGGTCACACGCACTGCGGTGGATGCGTG
>NW_018024095.1:0-6046 GCF_002006095.1 Pseudomyrmex gracilis
TACGGTGTCAAATAAATCTGTGTCCAATAATTTGGTGTCGAATCGATCGGTGTCGAATCGTACTGTGGTCAAACGGAACACGCCCAACACGAACACTTAAGGGTTCAAACAAATGTCAGCCGTACACTATGTTCACACCAATACACATGCGTACACAGTCGTCCCTTAACAAACACTTTTAACATAAAACATAAAAATAAAGTTTCACATTTACACAGGTAGAGAATCATCACACACACGTTACAAAAACACACAAATCCTTTTTTAAGGAGAACAAATAAAAACCCAGAGTGGGGAGGGCGCAGGCGCGAGACAAGACAAGACCTGAGTGGAGTGAGTCGAACACAAGCGCTCGCGACGTGCGGATGACGCAGCGTTTCGCGATAGAAAAAAGAGCTTGTAAAACTCATTTAAAGTATATCTCGAGTTAGTTGAAAACAGGCGCTCGCGACGTGCGGATGTCGTAACGCTACGCGAAGAAGTAAAAACCTGTAAAACTCAAATAATCCGTAGAAAGCGATATTTTGGTAGTTCAGTTATTATTGTATTCTTTGTTGAGTAAAAGAGTAAAAGTCTGTGAACAGTAACAAAACCATATGTATAAACCTGTGAGGAAAAAGAAATATATGTATAGATATTATCGGTTATAACATTGGTTGTGAGAGTGAATTATTTTTACCTGGTGCATCCTTAATCCGTCCGGAGGTTCCTGGTCCGTGTCAAAATCCTGGAGATCCATAGGAAAGTCTTGGAGGTATCCGGAACGGCGTCGGGACCTGCAACAGAAACAAAACAAATTAATCCTTGTCCGTTGGGGGATAAACGGACTGGCGACCGTGATTACTGTGAGTACACAGCAAATTTTCCGAAAAAAGTACGTACCGGAAAAAGTTTTCATCTTGGTGGATCATTTGCAGAGCCCATTCACAAAAATTTACACGAAGTAAGTAATCATTAAAATTCAAATGTGTCACCGTTATGTGATATGCATAAAATTTTCTCGCTTTTAATATTCTCGCAACTGTTCCCTGAGGTATGCCAATTTCTCTTTTGATTTGACAAGTGCTAATATGACGATCGAGATAAATTTTTGCTAAAATGGTTATAACACGATTATCATTAACATCATATTCATGATGTCGTGATCGGCGAACTATAGACCCATCACTTGCTCTCTGCGTAAGGGTTTTAATGGTTACCCTAGTTGGATGCCTTCTATCAGGATAACGTTGAGCATACAGACACACACATACAGACGTTCAGCTCTCGAAAAATTATTCCTACATTCCCCCAATATTTTGATCATGTCCACGATTTTGTTTGGTGGGTAGGTTGTCATATTGAAGATAAGAAATTACCTGAGTTCTAAAAGTATTGATTTCTCAATAGATACAAATAAGCGGAAATATTGTTGCTATTTAAGCATTCACGTCTGCTTTATGATTGCAGGATGATAGTCATGGTCATAGCAACCTAGCGGAAGAGCTACATACGAACTAGTCGCGCATAACTATGAATGTCTGAAAGTCAACCGATTTTCACCAAATTTTGTACACGGGAGTTGGTGGAATTATAACACGATTATCATTAACATCATATTCATGATAGTATCGACCTATGCATTCAAGAAAATGGACGGAATTTTGAACAGTTAATTCGCTAAGTGTACTACTTAGCGAATTAACTGTTTGAAGTTACAAATTAACTAAATAAAGCACCCTGATAGTGAGAGGCAAGGGGACTCAAGTAAATAAAGCACCCCGATAGTGAGAGGCAAGAGGACTCACGTAAATAAAGCACCCCAAAGGAAACAAAAAACTACCACGTCCACGCCGTTGTTCCTGGGTAGTGCTAAGAGTAGTAATTTCTATTAATTTTGGCTAAAAATTTCGTCCGCCATCTTGGTCCGTCATCTTGGATCCGCCATTTTGAATTTTTCAAATTTGACTTCAGATTTGTGATCAGCAACCCCAAAAACCTTCGTAATCTTAATTTGGTGCAAATCGGTTGACTAAAATTTTTGTCCGCCATTTTCGTTTGCCATCTTGAAAATTTTAAAACAGCCAAGGTTATATCTGAACGTATAATTTTCCGCTTTTTCATTTTTCGGTGTCAAAAAGGGGGATTTCCTTTTTAAAAAAACCACTTCCGGTTGAAGTAACCCACTTTCGGTCAAAATCAAAAGTTGAAAGGTACGCCATTTTGGTTCCCTCTCGAAACCCTACAACTTTTATATGAAACTTTTTTTGATTCCTGGCCACACAAACGAGTTATTGGAGGTGATAGATTCAGATGACTCACCCTGTATTTTTCTATATATAGTATGTTACTTTTTTTCAGATCCTACCTAGAACACCTCAGTTCGCGCAACTGTTTTCTATACATGTACGAATCATGAATAAGGTAATAACTGTGAGACTACATTTACGTAGTTTTCCAGTATATTGCTACATATGTGCATTTGAACTGTGTCATAATAATAGTTTGTAGGGCATTGCAGTATTATTTATTCTATGTGAAGGAAAGTCGCAATCGGTTTATAAATCTATGTGGAAGGAAATAGTCAAATTAGCTCCTAACATACAACAAAATATACGCTTTGTAATGATGGATTACGAAAGAGCATCGATGAAGGCTGTACAAGAACAATTTCCTCAAGCATCTATAAGAGGGTTCCATTATTGTCAGATAAATTTCTAAAAATGTAAATATCTTACAATCGCATATATTTCTGATTGCGAGAGCAGAAGTGGCCAAGTGACATTTCCGTTCAAACGGAGTTAACTGCCGTTCAAATGGGCAGCGATAATAATCATTGTTGATACAAAGGAACATAAAAAGTGATCATATTTGCCACTTTCCGTTTGTTTGGATGTTCAATGATGTTCCTGAATGTCGCTTAGTGGAATATTTACCATTGGAAACTATAAATGGCGCGGATCATTATCCGCGGCCTGGTAACGACTCGGCTATAAAACGGGCCATTAAACATCGATTTTCTATTAGACGTAAAAAGTATAAGATTTTCCATTCTGTTTAACGACGCTCAGGTATTTCGATGCACTTTCGTAACCACTCGTAAAAGGAATGCGATTGCGAGCGGGCAGAAGCCCTCTCTTTTGATGATACTTGGCCATTACTGATCCATCGCGATCGCGAGCTGATTGTCGCACGCGGATGGTGTTTTTCATTTTTCGTAGTCACAGCGCGACGCAGTCTGTTTAGTTTCATGGTTTTTTGGTCCAGCATTACAGTAAGGTACTAAAATTGCTCATTAATCGTAGACCTTTTTTCCGCGCAGCCAAGCAACAGCCAGCCGAGGTCTTGGCCAAGTGCGACCTGTGTTACACCTCGCCATGCGAAAACGGAGGATTTTGCGAGGCGCTTCCGGACCGGCAGTTCCGTTGCAAGTGCGCGCCAGGATATCACGGGGATCGGTGTCAGCATAAAATTGACGCGTGCTATGGAAATCCTTGCGGAACTCCGAAACTTGCAAAGTACTGGAGGAAGGAAGATTCAGGTACTTGCCAAATGCGACGGTTAGTACCCGTAGAACGTTTGCGACAGCTGTACCGTATCCAGACGAAAACTTACTTTGAGGTGTGCGCGTGGTGTCTTGTAGCTTTCCCCTTTTCCTCATATTTCTCTCTCTCTCTCTCTCTTTCTCTCTCTCTCTCTCTCTCTCGCGTTAGCTTCAAGTCAGCTTGAAGCTTCGCGGATTTTCTTCTATAACAACACAGAAAGTTATATCGTAACGTTAAAATTTCACGAATACATAGTCAAACGTTTTAAATTATAACATTAGTATATAATATTGTAAAAATGCACAATTTGTGAAAATAGCGAACAACATTTCGGTAAAACAGTCTTGTAGATATTAGTGTTGGTAGAACCTGCACTTAATCAAAATTTGTGTCGTGTATGCTAAGTAGTTTTCTGAAACGTGACATAGGTACACACACAAGTCGTCTGGACGCATTAAAGTAAATATAAATATGCACGATATGAAGGATGCTTGCATAGACAACTAGAATGTTGTATCTCAAAGCTTGAATTTGACTTGATGGACAAATAGTATAAAAGAATCTCGTTCCGTAGTCGGGTGTGCTATTTTGATAACTTCGGCGCCGTGCGCTGCCTAAAGTGGCGCTCGGAGGCCGAAACCCGATCGAAGCGTTCGTCAAATTCCAGCTTTCAACATGCGTAATAAACTGGACCCTCTGCACGTGAGCCCCGAGGAGTTACGACTGCAGGCTATAAACTGCCGACGGCGCTGTCAATAACCTGCTCATAACAGAAAGGCCGTTGCGATTATCGAAAAATCAAAGAACCGAACTCACGCCGTCTGCTATATTTATATCGAGAGCATGTTTACATTGAATTGACGTAAATACATTATATTATCTGAAATCTTAACATTGCTTTTTAACAAAATAAAGAAGAAGTACATACTTTTATGTGAAAAAAATTTAAAATAAAATTTAGCTTCGCTTATCTTTGCTTATTTATCTTCAATTGCCGAGAACTAAATAATAATAAAAAAAAAATAAGCGGCGTTGGCGGTTCATTGCCCATGATAGGATACGTGTGGCGAATCTAGCGTGATTGCATGTTGGGCTCAATGTCTCGATTGACGTTCAATCGGTGTGTGATAGTTGCGACTGCGCCCCCGAGTACAAGGGACTACGATGCGAGAGCAACGTCGACGACTGTTCCAACAACAGGTGCGCTAACAACGCGACCTGCGTCGATCTCGTACAGGCCTATCGATGCGACTGCGCCGCAGGATTCATGGGAGAATACTGCAAGGAGAAGATACCTTTTTGCACAAAGGAGCACGACCCCTGCGAGAACGGTGGCCGATGCGTCGACCACAAGACCCACTACAGCTGCGAATACCCGGTCGGCTTCACCGGCCCCAATTGTTCCACAAATTTGGATGACTGCGTCGATCATATGTGCCAGGTACGTGGTCAAGTCCAATATATATACACTCTATATCGTTAATTGCGTCCGATCGAACCGCATTGATCGATGCGCGATTTATTCAAAATCGCGAGCTAACGAAATCGCTTCGCGGACACGAGTCTCATTTTCTGGTCTTGTCGCGTGTAAACGGAACTGCTGTACGTAGCGAGACGTACAATACATAGATAAACTTGCAGTAAAACGCGCTTTGTCGGAGTAACGGTATCGATTGGGTTGTTATAAATTTTGTGCCCCTCTTCGCCGAGCAGCGAGTGGCAACTAAAGTATGTGATTCCGTGCGCTGGTCGGTTGTAAACTTTTTACTTTAAGATAACGAGCGGCAAGTCGTTATCATTAAACATATTGGCTAATGCAAAATAAATGTTGCATTAGCCGATATGTTTCTGTTAAAGGTTAATGGCTGTCACAAAATGTCACGAGCATTGTAGGTTTCGAGAACTCTGCTTTCGAAACATTATTCTCTCGGCATCGTGTTGTATGTAACAAGTAAAATATTAAATAAATTTCTTTCTCTAAATTTTTCAGTAACTTCTCTTGTAATTATGCAATACAAATCGCGATGTAAAAATTTTCATAATACAATTCTCGAATTCTTCTAACGTTCGCAAGTACGCAACACCTGCGGTATTGTTGTGTTGAGTGTAAAATTCATTAAAATAAGTAATTACCGTTACCGTAGAAATCGCGTGTACGACTGTACTTATCTCTACACGAGGTCGATGATATCTGTTTCATTTACAGCATATCGTACAAATTTATTTCTTCATATCGCTAACGTTCGCGACAATCGCAATTAATTTCTCGGTAGCGCGCACTATCAGTTCCCTTTCTCGTTCGCACAGCGACCGTAATAATAGCGTTCTCTGCGTTATTTTCCAGAATGTCCTAATGTTTCTCTAATAACATATTTTAGAATTGTTTTAGAAGGGTGATACTCTATTGACCACAGTACGATTCGACACAGATTTATTCGACACCAAATTAATCGACACCGTACGATTCGACACCAGATTATTCGACACCGTACGATTCGACACGAAATTATTCGACACCGTAC
>NW_018024095.1:10521-13528 GCF_002006095.1 Pseudomyrmex gracilis
AAATATAATACAGTAAATTATTAAGATTTTTTTATAAACGTGAATGCGTAAAATAAGATTAATATGTTAACTTACAGATATGTGCTGTTTAACAAAACTTTGTACAAAACAATGATGATAATTAAGATGTTACAACAAGTCGTATCGCAAACAAGAGCTGTGCATAACTTATTGAAAATTTGAGAAGACATCAAACTGAACAGTGAAATTGCAGATTGAGACATGCGCATAGGTGAACTTAAGCTGTATTAACAACAAACGGTAAATAAGACTTATTAACAGTGTTCACAGTTTTAGCTTCCTTACAGCATGCTGAAGTGGTGGAAGGGATGCGCACAACAGCAGCAAGTTTATGCAGGTAGAATTCGCTGCTGTTGTGCGCATTCTTTCCACCGTTTCAGCATGCTGTACGGAAGCCAAAACTGTGAACACTGCTTATCAAGGGTCTCCGTGTCACTATGCAAATTGAGGCCGTGAGTTTGTTTTTTAATATGTAGCGTTTCAGAAATTAAATGTTTCTGATAGTGTCTTTCACAATCCAAAATCTCGACATTATCCCAAATAAAATCGGGAAAAAAATTAATTCTGTGATCTGTGATAACAGAGGTTTGCGTGGTGTTTTGTTTATTATGATTTTTGTGTTTGTTGATTCTGGACTGTAAAATTTTACTAGACTAGCCTACATATTTTAAAATTAATTTTAAAATTAATGGTACTCATATATTTCTATATATACATGTAACTACATGTACATATTTATATTTATATTTATATATTTCTAACAAGGTACACATCGTTAATTATAGTTTAACACGTTTGATTTTATAAGTTATGCAATTTATTCTTTAGTTGAAAGTATCTGGCACTAACCAGCATTAAGGCTGCTTTTACATGGAAAGTAAGTTGCGTTAGCCAATCGAATCGTCGTAGCGTATTTGCGAATGATTGCTGAAACGAATTGATTAGTTGTGTGACGGGACAGCCCGTCACTATAAAAGATATAACAATTATTTATAATATATATACGTATAAGTATCTATAGCGTGACATTATTACCCGTCCACAATTAGCCGTTAGACCGTGTCACCGGAACCGGAAATCCACCGGCAGGAGAGAGCGGTACAGATTGCGGAGCGATCGGTGAAGGAAATGTGCCTGGCTGCCCAGATGAAGTTCGAAAAGGACGAACTCCGAAAGGAGGCGGTCGAATGGGCAGGTCGCGTCTTAGACGAAGTCTTGGTCATGGTTGAGGAAAGGTCAATGGCCTGAAGTGAATGACACTAAAAATTGCGCTTAGTTGTTAAGTTAATGATTAAGGTGGTTTTAAGTGCCTAGAGTGTGCGTAAAGGACACTGAAACAAGTGTGCACCTACTTGGTGTAAGGACCGTCACTAAAAGTCCATGTAATGGCAGACACTATTCGTGGTGTCTGCGATCTTGTTAAAGCTTACTAAAACAATAAGAAAAACAGTCCGGTAAAAAGCGGAATTATTGTTTAAGGTGTAAGTAAAGTGTAAAGGCAAAGAGTGTCATGAAAAGTGTCAGGTAAAAGGACACGACGCTCCAGAGTAAGCAGACACAGGTTGGAGCGTGACCTGTGAGTATGCGTGTGAGTGTGAGTGTTTGTTTTTGGCGTTTAACCGTTTTGTTTTTTTTTGTTTGTTTTGGTTTCGCAGTTTTAAGTTTAACCTGTAAGAATTCATGTTAATAGTTAAGCATTGATATGAAGTCTAATTGATTGTGAAAGCCAGCGTGAGTTATGGCTAGTAGTTTGTTTTCGTTAAAGAGGTAATTTTATTTTAGCGGTTAACCTGAAGGAAGAGGTTCGTTTTAGGTGTACTTATACTTACCAAAGGTCCTGAAGGTGAGGTAATCAAATCCAAAGTCTGGTAGATGTGTCTTCATCTTGTGGTGGGGCGACATCAGTACCTAAAATAGAGAAAAAAGAAAAGATTAGTATTAAGAAAAAACAAGTGGCAAACAGTAACCCGACAGTCAAGCAGATAACAAATATCACAAAAATATTTGTTAGTTGTTATTAATGTCCGACTATAAAAAGTTGTGAGTTAAGAAGTAGTTTTGGCCTAGTACAGTTACGGACACTGTAAGGAAAGTTTCTATCGTAAAAATTTCGCTTAATGAGTAAGTTCAGTAAATTGTTTATTTAATAAAAAATAAAGTCGGGTTGTTGTTCTAAAGAGTATGGAGACTCCAAGAGTGTAAATAAGTTTGGTTACGTCGCGCTCAGGTCAAGTTTTCCCAACTAGGGACTTAGAGTACGAACTTACCTAAAGGTGAGTTCCCGTAAAGCGTTGTGAGTAAGCCTTAAGGCCTCGGCAAGAAAGCGAAGCCATCTTGGCGAGGCAGTCGAGCTACACGGGCCAAACGACACGCATCGCGTTGAGTCGTTCTATTAAAATCCGTGCGATTCAGTGCTAATTCATTAATTAGTATTAATAATAACGATAGTCGAAATACACGGGCCGAATGGTACGCATCGCACTGCGTGTAAGCTGTTCAGTGAAAATCCGTGCGATTCAGTGCGATTTATTTAATCAACAATATTGTTATTAACATTTATTTTGTAACGTTATACACCCGCGAAGTGAGAAGTGAGGTGTATGAATACTACGTACTCATAAACGATAAATATATAATCTTTTATATAAAACATTGTGAGTGTAGTTCTGTGTCAAAGATCCTCCCCTTCATAGCATCCTGAGGGATCGAGAGGACAAAGTGCGGAGGGAGACACATCATCCCTTGTTGCTGGGAATAATCGCAACTGGCGACCGTGAAAACAAGTCGAAAGGGTGAGTCCACGACTAATTAACGACCTAACCCCGGTCACAACCTAACCCTAACCTGTGTTGTTACTATTATTAATTGTCACGATGCATAGTGCTTGTTCTGTGTCGAATTGTACGGTGTCGAATAATTTGGTGTCGAATCGTACGGTGTCGAATAATTTCGTATCGAATCGTACGGTGTCGAATAAATCGGTGTC
>NW_018024096.1:0-2066 GCF_002006095.1 Pseudomyrmex gracilis
CACGCTTTAATTATATACTCTAACACGTGTTCCGTATGTTCCGTTCTTGTGTATATCGTTGACACGTCTAATCTTACTACTAGTCTCCACTTTTCGCTAGCGTGGAGCATCGTCCCGTACTTTTTGTAGTACACGCCGGAATTGTGTTGGAATTTTCGTATGTGGTATCCTTGGTCCTCGGCTTCACTCCACGCGACGCAACCGGTAAGTATTACGACTTTTATTAACAACATTTTTTCCTGCAAGCAAAATGTTTTATACAATACGCCTTACATTTTACTTTTATCGCAAACGGTGTCGCCTAACAGTTGGAACCGCGAGCGTCGGTCGTACTCCGAGTTCGTTACTCTGTCATCTAAACCATTTTTCATTATCGCTTATATTAATTCTAGGACTTACACTTGAGACGCCCTGCTGTCTTTTGTACTTCGGACCATGGCTCTTCACGACAACGAGCACCAGTACCCCGTTTGCCACCGACTCGGGAATAACGGTGTTTTTTTTTTTGAGTTTACTACAAACAAGTGTAAGTGCTTGGTTTCAGAACCTTCGAGTGTGTGTCCTTTCTTTTTTTTTTTCTACCAACACCAACCTGTTTTAGTGCCAATATGTCCAAGTTCGTATACTCTTCGTGTACGGACGTTAGCGCGGAGGAGTCTCCCTAAGAGCGCTCGGAGGATAGCTCGTCCCTGTCGAGCTCCAGTACCGACTCCTCGCGTCCCGCGACGCCCTTTACTCCCGAGGGCCCGCCGCCATCACCACCGGGCTCCCCGGAGATGATTTTTGTGTGTGCGCGGCCTCTGCCGCCTGCCTCCCCCGACCCGGATGTCAACCAGGATAACTCGGACGTTATCTGCCTGGGGCCTCCGCCGCCCGTCGTCCACCCCCTCATCGTACTTTCAGACGATGAGTAAGGCAACCTGGTGAGTTTTTTTTTAAACTTTCTTTAACCTTCTACAAAGGCTTTCAGCCTATTCACGTGCACACTCTGCGTGCGCCGTTCCGCTTTTACTGCATACGTCACGTCTGACGTTTTCGCTATTATCACGTAGGGTCCTATCCACTTTGATTCCAACTTCTTGGATCTGCCTCTTCTTAGTGTCTTGTCATAAAGTAGGACTTTTTCTCCTACGCTAAACGCTGCTTGCTTTGTTTTTTTATCGTAGTAACGTTTCGGTTTTTCCTTTTCTTCCTTGAGCTTTTCCCGCGCTACTCGATTCGTCGCTCGCAATCTTTCTTTTAATTCCTACGCGTAGTTTTCCAAATTATACTGTGTAGACGGTGGTTTCGTTAAAGCGATCGGTAACTCCGCGCACCTCCCGTATACTAACTCGAAAGGCGTAAACCCTGTTGCCGTGTGTGGTGTCGTGTTGTACGCNAACATTGCGTACGGCACCCACTCGTCCCAGTCTGTCTGGTCATCGTTTACGTACTGACGTATATATTCGGCTAACGTTCTATGCGATCGCTCTAGTGCTCCGTTACTTTCCGGATGATAGGCTGTCGTTTGTATTTTACCTATTCGCAGTAGCTTGCAAACATCCTTAAACAGTTCGCTTACAAAATTCGTTCCTCGATCTGTTAAAATCGTTTCCGGAATCCCGTGCTCACACACAATTTTCGTCGCGAACTCCTTTGCTACCGTAACGGCTTCTTGATTCGGAACGGGTATCGCCTTACTAAACTTTGTGAGACTGTCTTGAAACGTCAGCAGATATTTATTTCNGCTACTTGTCACCGGTAACGGTCCGACAATATCAAGCGCGCATTTTTCGAAAAGCTTTTTCGGCGTATCCGTAATTACTAGCGGTACTTTTATTTTCCGCGACAACTTATTTTTCTGGCAGGACTCGCATTTTGAAATATAATTCTCCACATCGCTTGTCAGCTTAGGCCAGTCGTACTTCATTCTTATTCTTTTTATTGTACGTGCTATTCCTTGGTGTGCGCCCACCGGTGAATCATGATACTCGTATAGTATCTGTCTCTTTTCCTCTTCGGTTAGCTCTTGCCTCTCGCTCTTCTCTTCTTCTGTTTTCTCTCTCTCCTTCGCTTCGCACGTGCAT
>NW_018024096.1:3664-4857 GCF_002006095.1 Pseudomyrmex gracilis
GGAACCGGAAATCCTTTGACCGCCTCTATCTTCGACGGATCCGGCGATATACCCTTTTCAGTGATCACGTGCCCTAAATACGTGACCTTCTTGCAAAAAATTCGCACTTATCCGGCTGCAACTTTAAATTGTACTTTCGCAACCTGTCGAATACCTCTTGTATCCGCTTGCTATGTTCTTGCAAACTCGCACCGTGTATCACGATGTCATCGAGATACACAAAACACTTGATACCCTGTAGTCCCATCAGGACCGAGTTCATCAACCTTTGNAACGTCGCCGGCGCATTTTTCAATCCAAAAGGCATTCTGTTGTACTCGTAGTGACCATGCGGCGTTGAAAACGCTGTCTTTCCTCTGTCTTCCTCGTCCATTGGTATCTGATGATACCCGAACGCCAGATCTAACGTAGAGAAATACTTCGCATTCCCAAGTTGATCTATTGTAAAATTTCTGCAATATTTGGCAGTGGAAAAGAATCGCCTATTGTCGCTTCATTTAGTCGTCGGAAATCTACGACTATTCTTAACTTTCTCACGCCGGACGCGTCCATCTTTTTCGGAACCACTAGTAAGGGTGCGTTCCACTGACTTTCACTATCGCGTATTATTCCGCTTTCCAACATTTCTCCGATCTGCTTTTCTACCTCTTGCTTATGCTTCTGCGGCAACCTATACGGCTTAACGCTTATCAGTAAACGTCGGTATCATTCCGACCACGTCTTTTAATTTTAGACTTCCATTAAACATCACGGCGCGATTTCTTACATCGTCAGCTGTTCTTCCGTACGTTACGTCTAGCTGTTCGCTCGGACGTCTGTATACGTATCGCGTCATCGACACACCCGTCCCGCGCCCGTGCGTCTCGCGGTGTTCCGTCTCCCGCCGGTCCATTGCGTCCATCCGCGAACTTATCGCTTCTAATGACCGCACTATTTGTTGTAGCATTGCGTCAGTGGGGTTGTAACCTTGCCCACTTGTTCCCGCGGCCCCGCGCCCCGCGGTGCCGCCCGCAGTCAACTGGCTTCGCATTCGGGAAATTTCGCGTTCCACTTCTTCGCAAGCCCGGTTTATATTTTATTTGTCAAACTCTTGATCCATACTTTCGTTATTCATTTCGGCCCGTTGTCTTGTGTAAAACAATTCGCTCTCATATGAAATTAAAGAAGACCTCTGAGTACCACTGCCCGGGGTT
>NW_018024096.1:6822-8445 GCF_002006095.1 Pseudomyrmex gracilis
ACGCGATCGATTTATAGTAATCGATCGCGCTGATTCAGCAGGCCCACCGGTCCTAGCAACGGCCGTGCTAGTTACCGGTGCCGGTGTCGACACATGCTGCGTTTGCACTTCACACAACGCGGCAATGTGTCGCGCCCTGTGGCAACCAGCAGATCTTCCTAGAACTGCTGCCTTCCTGCTATCTAACTAGGTCATTGAGCAATGACAGTGATGTCTCATCACATTGCTCAATGGCCTCATCTTAACTACCTTAAGACACAAAAATTGGCTTACAACATAATATTGTGTATTTAAATAACAAAGACCTAAATAATATAGTAAATATTAAAGTAAATACAACCCTCACGAAAATAATTATTTTATACTTTGCCAAAAAGTTAATGGAAATCCTGAACTAAAATATTCCACAGTAAATCAAGATATCAACTCAAATTCACCTTCAATAAAATCTATAGAGTTTTGGTTTAACTCAGCTCAAATACTAATAAAAAAAACTAAAGCCATGGGTAAAGCTATACTAAAATTTCACTACTAATATAATAAAAATGAATCTAACTTCATAAAAAATCATCTGTGAAACTGAACCTAACGTTCGCATTATTGAATAAGTGGAATTGAAAGATCATCCTAGAAACAAAACAATATAATTTCCCAAACTTATAAATACAACTATTAATAAATGTGAATAATTGAAATACTAAAAATTAGTATAAGTAAATAATATTAGGAATACTATCCACAATATTAATATGATAAATATAAATATTATTATTACAGAACCCAAATAATATAAGTAATACTCAGATTTGACACCTACAAACAACTTTTTTCTCAAAAGCTTTAAACCAACACAAAAAGGTTGTAGGAATCCTCCGTAACTAACTTTATTAAGACCTTTCCAATCTTGAATATATGCTAAAGTTGTACGCTTCAAAAGTGTAAAGAAAGAACTAAATAAAATTACATAAATAATTATCAAAAAAGTGATACTACATTACAAAAAAAACAAATTCATAGATAACATTAGTATTTATTTACGAATTGTATACATAAGTAAATTCTAAATTTAATGCACTAACTCTGCGAAAATAATTTCTTTTAACACAAACAAATTAAAATAATTAAGTTCTTTCGTCTAAAAGTAATTAATTTTAAAATAGATAAAAATCGATCTAGCTCACGCCGATCTAAACTCAAATCATGTAAGATAGAACAAGTCAAACAGACCTATAAATTATAATCCTTTTTATAATTTAAATTTTTAATTCAAAATNGAGGTCGCAATCACTTTTATTAATATGAACTAACCAAAAGTAATACGCTGTTATCATTGAAGTAATTAATTCTTAAATAACTAATTAGAATTTCTAAGTCACTAATCAATGTAATAAAACTTTAAAGTGTAATTAATTTTAAAATCATCTCAACCAAATACATTTTAAATTTCTTGTACACTTAATAAATAAAATAAAATTTATAAAATTCTATGTATTCTTCTTGTCCCATACTTAAATTTCAGCATTTTTACTGAAAATTTAATTTACAAAAAGATAACTAAATAAAGCTTAAGTCTCATCAACTCATTCATCCCAACTTTTAAGTAAAAGGCAATTTATTATGCTA
>NW_018024097.1:0-8359 GCF_002006095.1 Pseudomyrmex gracilis
AGAACGGCCTTTGAGTTCCACTTTTGTGGAAATACGGCTAAAACCAGCGGTTGAAACCGTCGTAAGAAACTACAATGGCATGGCCGCTCTCAGGTTTCTCTCTGTTCTAAGTAGTGGCCGCCATTTTTGTAAGCAGTTGCAACTGCTACATGAAGCTGCTACGTAGCGCTAACTTCGGCAAAACACACCCAATCACTTCTGATTGGATCATACTTTTGGAACCGCAGCAGATTTTGAAGAATAGTCCCATCATAAGTGATGATTTCTCAACCGTTGAGTTGTCTGAACGCACCCAATGACTATGTTCAGCAGACTGAGCAGATCAGTGAGCACTTAGTGATTCTTCAATATGATTGGTTTCTACACTTAGGTCCAGCGAAGATCTAAAGGCAAGATTCAATCATATTAAAGATTCACTAAGCAATCACTGATCTGCTCAGTCTGCTGAACGTGGCCAATGACGCAATGCTCTTTGAACGCAGCCCATATCATTGTGTGCGATAAGTCAAAAAGTCAAAAATCAAAATTGTCGATAAAACTGATACGCATAGTCATCTTACTTAAAATGGAATTGAAATGTGCAGTGAAAGACTATAACTGGGGAAAATATGGCATGGACAGTATTGTCGCATCTTTGATGGCATCTGCTAATACCGATTTTGTAGTGGATAAACAAAAAACTTATGCAGAATTATGGATGGGCACTCACGAAAATGGTCCGTCATTTTTCAAGGATACAAATGTTTCCTTGCATAAGTATATTCAAGATAATGTCAAAGTGTTAGGTGATGATGTAGTACAAATATTTGGCTATAACTTACCTTTTCTTTTTAAAGTTTTGTCTGTAAATAAGGCTTTGTCCATCCAAGTGCACCCAAACAAGGTAAATATTTGTTTCTGTATGAATTATAAAAATGTATAGTATAATTAATTTATTTGACTTGGAGTTTAGGAGAAAGCAAAAGAACTGCATACATTATATTCAAACATTTACAAAGATGCAAATCATAAACCAGAACTTGCAATAGCTTTGACCCATTTTGAAGCACTATGTGGATTTCGTCCAATCAAGGAAATAAAAGATTATCTCCAAAACATACCAGAATTACATGTTGTAATAGGAGAAACCAATATTTCTTTGTTACTTGGAGCAACTGATTCAATGATCAATGATATTTTGCGACAATGCTTTTATACTCTTATGACTTGTACTCCTAATGAAGTAGCAAGACAATTAGAACATTTGATTAACAGATTACATAACAAAGGTATAAGTTTATCTATAAAAAGTTAGTATTGTATCACATATAAATAAAATAATTCTTGAAGAAAAAGACAAAAATATTTTAGAATTTGTACTGCATTTTGTAATTTTAGAATATTTTTGTAATTTTAGGATAGTGATATTTTCTAAAAATATTTTTCTCCTAATATTATATATATATATACACATAATATATGTATATATACACATATATATACAGAGTGTCCCAGAATTCGTGTAACATCTCTCGTAGACAGATAGAAGAAGTAAAACTGAGTCGATAAGTCCTATACCATTTTGCTAGATTCGTAATAGTTACCGAAATCTTAATTAANAAAGATCCGCGAATAAGCGTGCATCGGGCTGTCTTACGCGCGTAGGACAGCCCGGCGCGCTTCACACAATTACATTTTAATATGTATATATTATAGTATATGCTGTTATATATTAGCTCCTCCCATATGCTGCTACGGGTAACACCATAAGCGCGCGAAGCGCGTAAGACAGCCCGATGCATGCTTATTCGCTGATCTTTGTTAATTAAGATCTCGGTAACTATTGCGAATCTAGCAAAATGGTATAAAACTTTTTGACTCAGGTTTACTCCTTCTATTTGTTCACGAGAGATGTTACACCAATTCTGGGACACCCTGTATATATATAGTTACAATTTATAATTCACAAAATACTTTGAATACCTATACTCTTTCTCAGTTGTATAGAAAAAAAATATAACTATCAATTTGCTCTTAGATGATTCTTACAAGCAATGGATAAAAGCTGATTTGTTGAAACGTTTGTATACGGATTATCCAGGAGATGTAGGCTGTTTTACTATATATCTTTTTAATTATGTAATATTGCAGCCAGGAGAAGCCATATACATTGGACCAAATGTACCTCATGCATATCTTTTTGGTGGTAAAATTATTTATCACTTTAATATATTTTATATTTATATTTTACATATACGTGTGTGTGTGTAGTCAAATGCAAGAATATTTTATAATTAAAATAATTTCTTGAGAATTCAACATTTTTAGATTGTATTGAGTGTATGGCATGTTCAGACAATGTAATAAGAGCTGGGCTTACATCAAAACCTAAAGATGTAAAAACTTTAATCGAAATATTGTCGTTTGACTGTGAGTCAGCTTCTAATAAAAAGATTGAATCATTCCGAGAAGACGAATTTACTGAAATATTTCGTCCGCCAGTACTCGAGTTTGCAGTTGCAAAGATCATTGTGAGTTTTACTATTTTGTCACTTCAGTCACTAATAAAACTTATTTATAATAATTTTTTCCCATCATATGGATATGTATCTTAAAATTTCATAGCTCCTGCCTGGGCGATCAGTACATAATCTAAAGTCGCGAAATTCTGCCAGCCTTTTGTTAGTAATGAGTGGTGAAATAGAAGTATCTTCCAAAATTTTTCCTCGCGGAACTGTTATGTTTATTTCTGCCAACGATACAGTAGAAATTAAATATTCCTGCAGTGATCCCATATTGATGTTTCAAGCATTTTCGAATGTGTGACAATACAACTATTTTATATACTTTGCAATATAATCCAACATTTAAAGTAACAGATATTGAATTGATTTTTAAATAATTTTTTTTGTCAGAGGTATATTTTTTAATTGTAGTATATATTACACACACACTATCTGTTGGCTTTATTTATGTTAGTATAGTGAGAAATAGTAAATACATTTGTATTGATAAATAAAATTGTGTAAATATATATATATATATGTATGTATGTATGTATGTATGTATGTATGTATGTATGTATGTATGTATGTATATACACATATAAGAAAATAGTCAATCATCTTCTGATTCATTGCCTTTCTTTGAAATGTTCTCTCCAGATTTTTCCTCGTCTTTATAATGTCGATATTCTGGTTTCAATTCCCACATGTTTCTATGCGGATTTTTTAAATTATAATTGCAAACTTCATTAAGGATTTCTTTCAAATAGACCTGAAATTGTTATAACAAAATTTTTATAATAGAGTAAAAACTTAACTTCTAAAATTATTTAGATTGTATATCGTCAGAACTCTTAATTCCTGGCATATAGAGATATCACTGTAATGTTTTCTACTGTATAATAACTTGGTTTAATTTAAGAAGTTGAATTAATAGCTAAATTAATATTATAATAGCTATTAATATTATAATAGCTATAATAGCTATTAATAGCTAAAGAATCCACATACGTAATTTTATAAAAAGTAAGGCACAACAAATGTTGAAGGTAAAAAATATTACATGGTAAATCTAGCATTTCTATAAATGCTACCTAAAGTTAATCAGTCGGTACATGAGAATATACTAGATGACCGATAAATAACGTATAAATTGATGCTAATCGATCTAGAAAACAGCATGACAATACGTAAAAATAAGTAATAAGATTTAGACAATGCACATTTATACTCAATGAGTATAAGTCTTTGATTTCATTATGTTTATATATAAAAACTAAAACTATTGTAATATATACTTACTTAAAAAAAATGCATGTTTGTAATTAAATCCCATTTACTGTTCTATTTCTAAGAATAGTAAAAAAAACTATTATATTCATAATCATGATTAATAAGCTTATTTGTAAAAAAAAACTTTGCTAAATAGATGCCAATCAACAGACAAAAGATCATTTCTCTTTCTCAAAATACTTTAGTGTATGTCGCATCATATCCGGAATTAAGTAACTTGAGTTCTAATTCCGGACACTCTTTCAAGGATAATTTTTCCTTGAATATGAAAAAAGTTATCAAGAGAAAATGAACTCATCTTTTGTTATTTGCGAGCTTTTTATCTGAACTTTTTAAACTTCTCTGGGATTTTTTTTCGAAAATATTTAGTTTTTGAAAACTAAATATACTAAATATAAAACTATAAAAAGAATATTGAAATGTAACTGGAATTAGAGGTTCTGACGATAATAAAAAATAATATATATTTACAATAGGTTGTCTTGTGATCTTAACAAGGTCCCTTATATTATAATACTGATGTTTCTCAAATGCAACAAAAAGCATATCTAGTACAGCATCCTTATCATCTCTCATCTTTTTTCCTTCTGCTTTCTTCTTTTCAGCATATTCAATCTGTAAAAACTTGACTATAAAAATCACAATAAATTACATTAACAAAAAGAAAAATACAGCTTACATTATGTTTGTGATCTGATACAGGCTTGAAATTTTGCACAACTCTATCTAACTGTTGAACTTGTCTTTGTGGCACAGAAGCTCTTTTGATACTTTCCAATTTTAACTTCATATAACAATTATCCGCTAAAACATTTCAGTAAAAACTGTTTTTAAAAAAATAAAGGTAACTCGTATATAACGCGGATATTCCGTTTTATAAAAATGCCAAGTTATATTTAAAAAAAAAAGTAAGAAGGCGCCAAATATACGCACGTATAGTATTTAAATTAAGAATCTTAACTCAAACTTTGTCATTATTATTTTTATTTATACAAAAAAATTATACAAAAAAATTTTAATAATCAACACGAAAAACGCTCGTAATATAAACAATATTTAAAAGATAAAAACAGGTCTCTTATACGAGCAATGTAGGAACTTTATTAACAATAATCCGCAATGTTTAATATCGTGGTAACAAAAAATAATAAATAATATAAATAATATAAATAAACGTTTCCACCCTACTTGAGTCCTCTTCAGTATATATAAGTCAAAGATGTCACAATTTGATCTCGTTATAAATGCATAGTTGTTCTTGATAAAAACAAATGAGAGCGAGTTCTTACTTGAATAGAAATTCCGTCCTAAAAACAGTAACACTAACGAGATCAAATTGTGACATTTTTGACTTATATATACTGAAGAGGACTCAAGTAGGGTCGAAACGTTTATTTATATTATTTATATTATTTATTATTTTTTGTTACCACGATTAAACATTGCGGATTATTGTTAATAAAGTTCCTACATTGTATAATGTAGGAGGTCTCGTATAAGAGACCTGTTTTTATCTTTTAAAAAAATTTTAGTTTTTATTTTATATAAACAATTCTTCTTCTATAAAATCTGGTTTACAAAATATTATATATTACATAACATTCTTTCTCTAAAACTCTGTTTTATAAAAAAAAGTGATATCAAAAAGTAGCACCAAATAAACTTTTGAACGTTTATTATACAATATTAAAAAACAATATACAATAGAAAACTAATATACAATAGCATAATTGTGTTCATAGTAAGACTACGCCTTAACTTTTTTCCGTGATTAGTAACTAATCCTAAATACATACCTATGTCGAGATATTTAAGGCTTCCGAAAATTGAACAAATATACAATAAAAGGTCTTGGAACTGTTTGCTGGATGTATACATATATATATATATATACAGGATGTCCCAGAATTGATGTAACATCTCTCGTGAACAAATAGAAGGAGTAAAACTGAGTCAAAATGTCCTATATCATTTTGCTAGATTCGCAATAGTTACCGAGATCTTAATTAACAAAGATCAGCGTATGAGCATGCATCGGGCTGTCTTACGCACGTAAGACAGCCCAGTGCGCTTCGCGCGCTAACGGTGTTACCCATAGCGACATATGGGACGAGCTAATATAACAGTATATACTATAACATATACATATTAAAGTGTAATTGTGCGAAGCGCGCCGGGCTGTCCTACGCGCGTAAGACAGCCCGATGCACGCTTATTTGCAGATCTTTGTTAATTAAAATCTCGGTAACTATTGCGAATCTAGCAAAATGATACAGGACTTATCGACTCAGTTTTACTCCTTCTACCTGTCCACGAGAGATGTTACACCAATTCTGGGACACCCTGTATATACACGCATATTTCAGCACAAACATCGAGCAAACGGTTACAAGACCTTTTATACATACCTATGTACTTTGATAAGATTATATTTATTACTAGAACACAGAGATGTAACATAAGAAAAACTTTTTTCAAAATATAAAAAATATTTAATGCAAGAAAACTTGGCGTGGCTGCATCGAAAGCGTACAGACAAACATATCTTACGCGTGCAAGCTATATACAAACTGCAGATAGACATATTCTACGCGCACGCGCGAGCTTTATAGCTATTTACAATTCATATATTTTACATTAAAACAAAAACTACTGAGTAGCTATTATACATCAGACTGCCGCACAAAAGAAATAATTTCATTATAGTTGAAATGCAACCGCGCCAAGTTTTTTGCATTAAATATTTTTTATATTTTGAAAAAATTGTTTTATTTTGTTACACCTTTGTGTTCTAAAAATAAATATAATCTTACCAAAGTACATAGTTATGTATATGTACGGATTAGTTAATAATCACGGAAAAAAAGTTAAGACGTAGTCTTACACAATTATGTTATTGCATATTGGTTTTCTATTCTATATTGTTCTCTATTGTATACTGTTTTGTAACAATACAATAGCGTACAAAAGTTTACTTGGTATTACTTTTTGATATCACTTCTTTTGTAAAACAAATTTTTAGGAAAAGAATATTTTGTAGTATATAATAACAAAAAACCAGTTAAGGCGTAGTCTTACAATTGACACAAGTATGTTAATGTACGTTGTATTTCTATTTTATATCGTTCTTCGATATATAAACGTCCCAAATAACCAAGACTGAATGAGCATATTTTGCAAAGTTTGCAATAACACATTATGTCAGTACAATGTAGCCAGCATTCAAACATAATTTGTTATTTCAACTAGTGTCGACAGAAAAACAAAAAATAAAGAGAATATAAATTTGTCACGCCGTGATGCAAATATATTATTAAATATATCACTTTTTTTTTTTTATAAAACAGGGTTTTAGAGAAAGAATGTTATGTAGTATATGTATAATATTTTGGGATAAAGTCCCGAAAATTTAAAACATCCGATTTTTCTGTCGATTGGTATATCACTGTAGTTTGGTGCGCTGATTAATATGATAGTGAAAATTACCGACAAGGCATTTTCAAAGTCAAAACTCAAAACAACTAAAAACTTATTTGATATAATTTGATATTAACATTTCAAAAAGAACAAGTACTTTTCTTACGAGTTATTGTAACTATTTTTTCATGTAAGTTTTAATTATTTTATGTTATATTATTTTTACGTTACATTTAAAGTCAAAATAACAAATCTAAATATAAAGTGTCAATTACTGAACATTACTACTTTAATTATTGTATTTGCATGAAGTAAGCCATCTTTCTTTACAGCTGATAAGCGTATACAGAGTCCGGATCTATCTCTTCCCGCGCGCTCATTGGGTCACAAATTGGGTTTATTAATTAAGTACTCAATAACTATTGTAAAGTTTGCAAAATGGCATATAACTTTTTTGTTCAGATTGACGTAATCTACCTTCACACTTCGACTCGATCAAAATTTTTGGGACACCGCCGTATGCACAGGTTGTTTGATAATCACCGTCTAAACGCTCATAGGTAGATAGAAAGGGTTATTCTAAGACAAAAAGTTCTATACTACTTTGCAAGATTCGCAATACCTAACGAAATATTAATTAATAAAGATCCGCTAATGAGCGTGCATCCAGCGTACGGACAGCCCCAGTCTGTCGCGCCGTAGCGACGGAATGAGGAGCTAATAAAATAACGTGCATACATAGACAGCATATGGGTTACGTTCGGGCAGCGCACTATCCGCGCTAATGTATTCCGTCGCTACGGCGCGACAAACTGGGCTGTCCTTACGCTGGATGCACGCTCATTAGCAGATCTTTATTAATTAAATAAAAAGAATTAAGGAAATGGCAATAACAAGCTAACACCAGCTGTTCGAGTATAATTCTTTTATAATTCTAAGATTTTAAAAAAGTTTTAACAAACGTTTTGATCTACTATGGGATCTTCTTTAGTGTTTAAAAAAAAAAAAAAAAAAAAAAAAAAAACTTACAAAAATACCGATATTTTCAAGTTTAAGAGGCGTATGGATAATAAAAAATACGCTACATAGATATTCAGTATGAGAAAAAGAGAGGCGGAAATGGTAGTCACGTAGCCGTCAGTATTACGCAACAGGACGCAAACCGT
>NW_018024098.1:0-8551 GCF_002006095.1 Pseudomyrmex gracilis
TAATATATCACACATTGTTCTTACACAGCCGATTAAGAGGATGCTGAACCGTCCTGTTTTATCATAAAAATAGTAAAATGTCTGATTAATGACTTTTGTCAAATGTACTGCACAAATGAGAAAACGGTTCTCTACAATAAAAGAAAACAGTGTAATAAGTTCCGCCAGATAATAAATGTTTATAAAACGGAAAAATTTTTTTTTAAGAAAATAGACTACCTTACATTATCAAGTATGTCTACAGATTTAACAGTTTATATGTCACAAAACACAATTTGGCACGCTAGATAGAACCTCTAAGAATATTACAAAAGTATTAGAAAACACTTTGAACGCTTGCAGGAAGAGAAACTATTGAACCAATAAATTGTAGACGCAAAGGTTATTTTTCCTGTCAAAACACTATGCACGAAGCACTACGTAGTTCCCGAATTTTGCACCAGAGGCGTTGCAGCGTTCAGCAGAAAGACCGCTTCGTAGCAGTCGAACGTGATTGGATCTTACTTTTAGATCCAGTACATCAAAATCAAATTTTTACAAGTTGATGAGAAAGTACAATTTGAGAAGTGTCTTTTACTGTGGGCTTCGAAAGTGGTCTTTTTTAACCTTATAATATTTTAGAAAAGTTATGTTTATTCCTGCAAGGTGAATTTTACTGAATATATTCTTATTTAGTATATATAAACATTTCTGTAGACATATATATATATATATATATATATATATATGTACCATTACAAGTCTGTAGAATAAAACAAAATTAAAATTTTAATGCTTTTTGTACCGCAAGCTTTAAAATTGGTCTTTTATAGTCTGATAATATTCTTACAAGTTATTTCTATCCCTGAAAGGCGTGTATTAGTGTATATACATGATTATTTAGTATTCACACATATCAAAAACTACATTAGACGTCCATTAGACATCAACAGCTTTATATGATATAAAATACATGTCTAATAAAGTTGTTGTTCTGGATGGGTATAAACTATATAATGACGTAATATACATACACAAAAAGAAATATATAATAAATACTAACTACTAATATATGTGTTAAAATACACATTGGCGGCATTGATATAACTTATAAGATTGTTATAAAACCAAAAAAAGACGATTTCAATGCCTACAGTAGAAAAAACCACTGAAATTGTAATGTCTCCTTATTCTACCTACATACTGCAATGGCTGCACTCTACATGCTTAGGCAATGTTCGCAGTTTCAACACCATTGCACGTAACACGGTTTTAGTCATACTCATAAGATCGGAAAAGAATTGACCAATCCCATGCATATACACACAGATTTAGAGTTCATAAATACTAAATAATAATATATGTGCTGAAACATTGGCGAGATTGATATAACTTATAAGATTGTTATGAAACCAAAACAGAACGATTTCAATGCCTACAGTAGAAAAAACCACTGAAATTGTAATGTTTCCTTATTCTACCTACATACTGCAATGGCTGCACTCAACATGCTTAGGCAATGTTCGCAGTTTCAACACCGTTGCACGTAACACGGTTTTAGTCATACTCATACGGTCGGAAAAGAATTGACCAATCCTAGGCATATACATACAGATTTAGAGTTTATAAATACTAAATAATAATATATGTGCTGAAATACACATTGGCGAGATTGATATAANTTGACCAATCCTAGGCATATACATACAGATTTAGAGTTTATAAATACTAAATAATAATATATGTGCTGAAATACACATTGGCGAGATTGATATAACTTATAAGATTGTTATGAAACCAAAACAGAACGATTTCAATGCCTACAGTTGAAAAAACCACTGAAATTGTAATGTCTCCTTATTCTACCTACATACTGCTATGACTGCGCTCAACATGCTTAGGCAATGTTCGCAGTTTTAACATTTGTTTTTAGCATTATTCTACTTCCTGAATCATTTTCTTATGTAAATTTTTTTGTCTAAATCTAAACAAACGTTTTATTTGACTTCGGTCTATTGAAATATTACGTGTTTCTATGTGTGATCTCTCTGTATACTACTGATAAGTAATGATCAATTGTATCTAGTTTCTATATTTACTATCATTACAGAAAAGCTATAATTCTCCTTATATGTACTATACATTTTCAGTTAAAAAGTAACTAATAAATTGCAGTTACAACAAAGATAGTGTTTAGCACGCAGCGTTGGCTGCGTTCTACATGGCGTTACAAACGATTCTGCCGTGTTTATGTATAAACGTTGCTTTAGCAATTGTTTTTACATTCTGTCATATGTGTATCATATCTACTTCAGTTAATAGTGAAACACAAGTGATTTTATTAAAATATTAATAAACTATAGCAAAAAAGCTATTGTTTTCAGCTTTTTTAGTGATATTGTCTTTGACAATATTGATAAAAGTGTTTTTAGTGTATTTAAAGTGTGACAAAAGTACTTATACTGTCTTTTGACAATTATTCGACTTCTTTACTACAAGTGCAATGGGTAATTTGTCAAAGAGACAGAAAAACAAGCTACCCTCAATACATAGACTGTCTCGGAAGAAAATCTTTGTGCTAAAGTAAGTTGGAATACTTTATCTGTCTTTATATTGACATACGATGAATTTCTACAAGTCTATTTTTAGCATGTATTTCACTATTTTTATATCAGATTTCATGTAATCTTATGTCTTTTTTTTTCAATAAAAGTGTTAGAAATTTATATGAAACATTATTTACACAAGAGTATTACATGAAATCATTAATTAACCATTCACTTCGTTGTATGTGGATATATTTTTTTTGGCTAATAAATAGTAATTTTCAGTACTATGTTAAAGTTTCTTTTATCAAAGCTTTCGACAATGTTTAAGTTAATCACATTTTACATATAGATTTGTACATGACTATACGTTTATATTTGATATTTTGTATGTAGAAAAAAAATTAATTTACTTGTGTAACTATTATTACAATTTCGATTTTTATAGCTAGAAAAATCAATTTATCAATTTTGATGTAACTTTGTTAGTAGTTACGTCAAAGATGATTTAACATTTATACTTATTTTTTATAAATGTTTACTTCTAAACAAGTTAGATAATAATGCAAAATTGTTCTTCATTACTCTTATCAAAAATCAATTTTTTCTTATTTATAAAATGTTTTGGATTAAAAATTGGGAATTGCTTCGATATGTAGTATTCATGTTAGATATATAAAAGAATTTGATATATTTACTTATTTATTCATGTATAAGCTTGTACGTTCACATTTTCATTGACATGAAAACATCAACATCGTTGTTGAAAGCTTTGCTTCTTTTTTTATATATTTTACTCTTTTGTGTGTGTGTGTGTGTAGGAGAGCGCGCGTTTCATGTTCAAAGTTTAGATGAACTGTCGCAAAACAGCTCAATCGCTACGCTATCTTCATATCTTTTTATTCATCACTCGTGCTCCCCTGCTCGCTAGAGTGAGACAAACCGAACATAGGTCTCCCTCGTGTGTCTGACGATGTTACAAAAAAAATGGACAATCGAGACGCGCGTTCCTGCAGTGCAGCATTGTAATAGCTATTATTTATTCAAAATGAATCATTAACATTGATACATATATATATTCACAATTTTAAGCTAACATTTGTATATATATATATATATATATATATATGTACATATATTACAGCCATTACAAAGCTCGGTTGTCTGGGTATCTACGCGCGTCTCAATTCGCCGGATTGTTCATTTTTCTGTTGCATTGTCTGACACATAAGATTGACGAGTGACGTTCGGTCTGTCTTGCTCTAGCAAGCAGAGCAGCGACAGTAACGAAAAAAGACGTATGAAGCCCAGTCAGAAATCGACGTCGATCAACCGTAGATCGACTAGTATAATCGACGTCGATTCGACAAGGTATTTCTGACTGGGAAGGCAGCCTAAAAACCAAGCTGTTTTGCGACAATTCTTCTTAACTTTGAACATCACAAACCCGCGCACGTCCACACACACAAACACACGCGCGTATTCATTTAGATCAAGTAACATTAGGATTGAACATGTCTCTCAATATTTAATTACTGAGAAAAACGAAAGAGAAAACAATAGTGAGCAAAATGTTGTTACGTTCGTATTCGATGTCATTTCATTACTTTTATTGCTGTTCTGCCTTGTATACNAAAAATCAATTTTTTCTTATTTATAAAATGTTTTGGATTAAAAATTGGGAATTGCTTCGATATGTAGTATTCATGTTAGATATATAAAAGAATTTGATATATTTACTTATTTATTCATGTATAAGCTTGTACGTTCACATTTTCATTGACATGAAAACATCAACATCGTTGTTGAAAGCTTTGCTTCTTTTTTTATATATTTTACTCTTTTGTGTGTGTGTGTGTGTAGGAGAGCGCGCGTTTCATGTTCAAAGTTTAGATGAACTGTCGCAAAACAGCTCAATCGCTACGCTATCTTCATATCTTTTTATTCATCACTCGTGCTCCCCTGCTCGCTAGAGTGAGACAAACCGAACATAGGTCTCCCTCGTGTGTCTGACGATGTTACAAAAAAAATGGACAATCGAGACGCGCGTTCCTGCAGTGCAGCATTGTAATAGCTATTATTTATTCAAAATGAATCATTAACATTGATACATATATATATTCACAATTTTAAGCTAACATTTGTATATATATATATATATATATATATATGTACATATATTACAGCCATTACAAAGCTCGGTTGTCTGGGTATCTACGCGCGTCTCAATTCGCCGGATTGTTCATTTTTCTGTTGCATTGTCTGACACATAAGATTGACGAGTGACGTTCGGTCTGTCTTGCTCTAGCAAGCAGAGCAGCGACAGTAACGAAAAAAGACGTATGAAGCCCAGTCAGAAATCGACGTCGATCAACCGTAGATCGACTAGTATAATCGACGTCGATTCGACAAGGTATTTCTGACTGGGAAGGCAGCCTAAAAACCAAGCTGTTTTGCGACAATTCTTCTTAACTTTGAACATCACAAACCCGCGCACGTCCACACACACAAACACACGCGCGTATTCATTTAGATCAAGTAACATTAGGATTGAACATGTCTCTCAATATTTAATTACTGAGAAAAACGAAAGAGAAAACAATAGTGAGCAAAATGTTGTTACGTTCGTATTCGATGTCATTTCATTACTTTTATTGCTGTTCTGCCTTGTATACNGTCANTTTGTTAGATAGTAATACTTCATTTTATTATTGAAGCTTTTTTACCTCAGCAATTTTGAACATAAAATTAATTACAGAAAAGAGCATTTGTGTTAAAATTTCTTTAAAACTTAAAAAAACCGCGAAGAAACATACGCCTTTTTGGTAAACGAATATCGGAGAAAGAGTCTGACTACATTTCAATCACGTACATGTACATATTTTATACAAGGTGTATAGAAAATTTCAATACACCCCAAGTGTGAAGATATATTGGGCCAATCTGGAACCGAAAAGTCATGTTCCATTTTGCAATTATTGAGTAATTATAATACATGTGACTCAATGAGTGCGTAGGAAGCAATAGTCCAAATAGTAGACGCGTGTGTGATTTTCCGAAAAATGATTTACTTTTTTCAATCTTCTAACAACAATAAGCGGAGCAAACTATGGAGTTGCGTGTAACACTGCTTCTTGTGATCACCTGATTTTCACAACTGAAAATTATACACGCCTACAGATAATCGCTTTTCACACGATCATTGAATCTCATAATTGTCACTCAAAAATTATTGCAAACTTTGCAAAATGGTATACGACATTTTCTTTCAGACTCATGAAATCTATCCTCACACTTTGACTGTGTAAAAATTTTTCAAACACCCTTTATACACATATATACATACATCTCTACATACTATACACATACTTATCTCGTTGTCACCACACTGATTCATATGTGCACCAACAAAATTTGGAAAAACAAGATTTTTTCTACAAGTTATTTTTTTTTTTCGTTTTTTACCAAGAAGAGTTTTTTGGCACGTTTGTTAATAATTCTATTTAATATTCGAAAATATTTCTTTCTATTTCACTATTTTTAAATTATTTATCAACTTATCACTGAAAGTTATTTAATTTTAAAAATGCAAAGTGCGAAATTGCACCAGTGGGGTGGCAACATATACTGGATTGAAGTGTGCTGACGACGGGTTATATATAGGATATTGTATTACTACTGCACAATTTTTTACAAGTAATTCCTTTGAAAAGTATTAGGATTATTTAAAAAAATATATATACTTTTTTTACGGATAATCTATTAATTACTACGCAAATTGAAATCTCAGATTTCAAAACCTACTACTTTTTTTGTTATACTTATAAGCGCGCGATAATTGCAAATTTGTTCTCATATTTGGTTTTATTCGTAATCTTTCATTGCTTACAATGAAAAACGATTCTTTATGTAACGATTTATATGTTTCCTTTTTATTACTACAGAATTGAAAAAATGACAATAATTTCAATTGTAGTTGTTTTAGAATATCCTATAAACTACAAATTTTTAAAGTAAACATTGTTATTTTATTGATTATTATAATCTGATTTCTGTTCATCTTGCATAATTCTTACATTATCTTTCTTTTATTACTTACATATACTATTTTTTCATTATTAAGAAAGTTTTCATTTTTTTATGTTTAGCGTGTATACAACGAAAACAATTTTTTTTTTATTTTCACGTACAATTGCTTTTTATTATATTGAGGTGTACAATTATGCAAGAAGCAATTGTACTTCATGTGTACTATTGATTTCTATGACTGACACTTCGATTAGTTTTACTGTTGTTCTTTGTACGTAGTGTATTTTGTAGTTTCATTATAGTTCTTAGTACAGTAGTTTTCTTGGTTTTACTGTAGTTCTTAGTGCTTTCATTGCTACAGGCGTGCATGTATCTACCTGTGCTAGTAGAATTTTTCAAATGCGATACTGTCCGACGTGTGCTGGCTATATCACTGATAGATGCCAGAGACGTCTTTTCCATTGGAAGTCAGTAGTTGTGCCTTTTGCCAGAGGCGTGCATGTGTAAACGTGTGCTGGCGTTGTAAGGCACATTCGCAAGACGTGTGCTGGCTATATCACTAATGATAGATGCCAGAGACGTCTTTCCCATTGGAAGTCAGTAGTTGTGCCTTTTGCCAGAGGCATGCATGTGTAAACGTGTGCTGGCATTGTAAGGCACATTCGCTAGACGTGTGCTGGCTATATCACTAATGATAGATGCCAGAGACGTCTTTTCCATTGAAAGTCAGTAGTTGTGCCTTTTGCCAGAGGCGTGCATGTGTAAACGTGTGCTGGCGTTGTAAGGCACATTCGCTAGACGTGTGCTGGCTATATCACTAATGATAGATGCCAGAGACGTCTTTCACAATGGAAATCAGTTGTAGTGCTTTTTGTCTGAGGCGTGCATGTGTAACCATGAATTGTCTGACGTGTGCTGAGTATATTACTACACTAGATTCAAATTGAGAAGAGAGTCTTATTGCGCATAAAAAAAGAAAAGCGAGTAAAATGGAAATAGCATTGCGGCCGGATATTTGCCGGTAGCCAATGACTGTAACATCGAGGGGAGAGGAGAGAGAGCTTTCTAGTTGGACAGTTGCGCTAAACTGTCGAGTTTTCGACCAATCGGTTTTTCTTCTCTATTTGAATTTAGTGTGGCGATCAGAAGCGTCGTTTGAAAAAGTCACAACAGTAAACCAACCAGTACATGATCGAATTGTCTATGTACATTTAGGGATAAATTAGAATAAATTCACTGAAAATAATGAAACAATTATTACAATTACATTTATATATTTGTTTCCGATATTTTCAAAAATTATTACTTTCTTGTACTGTTAGTAAAGATATATAAAATGCAACTAGTATACAAACACTGTCTATGACCGCACATCCATTCTTATTTTTTATAAGAATTTGATTTCTTCCTGTTTGCATTTCACCGCAAAAAAATAAAGAAATCTGAAAAACAAATAAACTTCGGTTTTAAGCATTTATTATTTACTTAGCTTATACTTTTTATTGTTTTGTTACGGTCATTTTTTGGTAGTTGTCAATTACTGGACAATTAACCCTTGTTGTGACACAAATGCATGTCAACAAGTAGTATTATAATTACAACACAATTGTATTTTGGTTCAATGNTAATTTGTTGTAATGATATTTACTGATAGAAGCGTCAGTCCTAGCGTCTTTCTTTTTTAAAAAATATTTAATTACGATAATCTTTGCTTGATATAAAAATATTGTTAACATGTTTTTTATTTTAGGCGACAACTAAAGAAGGCGCAAAAAGCAGCTAAAATGAAGGAAAATGTTCAATCCGAGAGTGTAAGTATTGACAACACTCTGGAAAATATTCCTAGTGAGTTTGTAGAAACTTCTGAGAAGATAGTACAATCTCAGTCTACAAACATAGTGTACAAATGTCCAGGTATGCATGATTATATTGAGAATTGTAAAAATTCTCAAGCTTTAGATAGTTACAACATCATGGAAGAATTTCCAGATGTGTAC
>NW_018024099.1:0-8350 GCF_002006095.1 Pseudomyrmex gracilis
ACGACCAGGCAGATCCGCCAGCATCCAGAGAGGAGCTGACGATCAATGCCCAACCGCGCCGCCACCAGCACATGCTGGGAACAAAATAATGTTCCGTGTAGTTACTGCGAGGCGGCCAGACCACGTGCGCACCGAGCGCTCCGAAAACTCCGAGCCCCCGCCTCGAAGCTACTACAAGGTGGGAACCCATTCGGGGGGAAATACTATTTTAAGTACATATAAAATATTACAGTCTTCTTAATAATATTTCCTGTTTGCACAAAATAAAATACAAGAATAACAAAATAGAATAAAATAAATTTCTGAGCGATGTGGTAAGTTTGAATGAATGTTATTTGTTGTTTTATAATTATAATTCTAAAATAGTTTGTATATTAATTATAAAATATTTTTTATGTAACGATAATAACATTTAAACTTTGTGATATCGCTCAGAAAATATCTAACTTTACTTTCAATATCTATCAGCAGATTTTGGTAGCCTGCACTAGTGCGCACTGAATGCGACTTTTTCAATGAAACTTCCAAAAAAAGTTTCATTAAAAAAGTCGCACTCAATGCGTACTAGTACAGGCTATCGATTTCGCTGTATAAGTATACCTATACTGGCACGCACGTGCGACGGTTTAAATATGGCGGTACCTCCCACCAGTCGTTCTTTAGTTCACTACTTCCGGAGACCTAGCCCAGGCGGCGCTGAAAACAGCGTTCCCCTTCTCACAAGAGGCGAGTTTGAACCAGAGATGCCAGATTCTGAACACTTGGTAGCATGCGGTAGCAGCGGTAGCATAGAGGGGATGCGCACACAATCTCAGATCGTGTAGAGACAGAGAAATGACTTTCTGTCTCGCTCTCGCTCGAGCGAGTTGGCGATACGACGTTCAACTCTCAATAACGTCGTAAACGGCATAAGAAATGTCCGAATTCTTCGGCTCGTTCTCTGACTTTTCTTTATTATAATTAAAAATTGTATTTATATGTATGTATACATAAAATTTATATGTACGAAAAACTGCGTACAAATAAAATAAAATTTACCACTCTTGGCCAATACGTTTATTTTTTAAATAAATGTTTTTATAGACATGTATGTAAAAATATACTGAAATACATGTAAAGCTTCTTAGCAAAAATAAAAACCAAAAGTAAAATACCACAAAACACACTTTTTTATTTAGATTGAAATTCCTATTATATTTATACTTAATAAATGATATACCTTATGTATGTATATTTTAAAAACAATCTATACAACGTACATATTGTTGTTCGACGAAAACCGCGAGGTGGTGGTTTCTTCTGTCATGAAGAAAATTTTAACAATTGTTAATTAATTTATAAAAAATATAAGTAGAAAAAAAACAATTTACAATTGTAAAGAACATTTTGCAATTGTAATGCACGACATGTATTATATAGACCGATATTCAAATATTAACATTATTAAAAACAATTGTTAATACTTCCTACTGTTAGTAGATAGAAAAAGAAAAATTATATGCATTGAGATTTGCGATTACATTTAATAAAGCGTACTTATTGGCTAAGAGTGGTAAATTTTATTTTATTTGTACGCAGTTTTTTGTACATATAAATTTTATGTATACATACATATAAATACAATTTTTAAGTATAATAAAGAAAAGTCAGAGAACGAGCCGGAGAATTCGGACATTTCTTATGCCGTTTACGACGTTATTGAGAGTTGAACGTCGTATCGCCAACTCGCTCGAGCGAGACAGAAAGTCATTTCTCTGTCTCTTTCTACTGCCCGATCGCGTCTGAAGTCTCGAGCGCACACGATCTGAGATTGTGTGCGCATCCCCTCCATGCTACCGCATGCTACCAAGTGTTCAGAATCTGGCATCTCTGGTTTGAACCCCTTGGTCAGTTCGCTCCGAGTGGTTAGCAGCGGTTTTGCTTCGTAGCGCCCGGTGCGTGCTAATACCGCGCTCCGCGACTTGAGATATTTCCGAGGTTCCACTTAAAAAAAATGTCACTCGTTTTATTTACTCCCTTAACGGATCAAGACCGGCGATTAATTTCCGGAAAACAGAGTGAGCTAATTTCCTTCTCTCAATGTCACCGAAAGAGACTCGGCAGTTGTTCTGAACGACTCAAGATTGCGAACAGCTAATTTGACTGAGAGGAAATTGGCAGTGGTTCGGAAAGACACGAAAGACCGTGAACTGATAGTCCGACTGACAAGGGAAGGTCGCGACGTTGTACCAATCGATTTAGACGAAATTTATAGGATCGATAGATGACTATGTGGAGTATTGCAGGGTAAAGTAATAAGACGCACTACTCAAGCATTCGCGAGAAAATAGAATTTGAAAATTTCGAGTTACTTTATAAGGATATTAAATAGAAATTAAATAGGTCGTTTAATCGAAGAGCGCGTAGCGTAGCGGTAGCGTACTAGGTTAGTAATGTCGACGCTGCTGGTTCGAGTCTGGATATATTTTTTTTTGTTGACAGCAGAGTCCAGAAGGTCTTTGTGATGTCTCGTCTGTCGTTAACGGCGATAGCGCCGATATGGAGTCGAAGTTTTACCGATCGTTAAGTGTATATTCATTTTTCAAAACAGAGCAACGCGTCTTCTCTTAGAGAAGTCAGTCGAAAACGAGAACGCGAGTTATTTTACCTTTTTCTGTATCCGTATTGTATCAAATACTATGTATCAAATACTATGTATCAAATTATATTTCATCCAAAGCATGTTATTTGTTTTCTCTCAATTCTATCATACATTATATTCCATAAAATCCTACATATATTTTGAGGGCTCGTCCGGGATTGATACAGATAGACGTGCCGTTTGCAAGTTCCTGCGAGCTTGAAGTGCATTCGAAAAGTAATCAAGATTGGTACAGACAGACTTGTTGTTTGTGAGCTGTGAGTGCGTTTGCAAAAATAGTCGAGATTATAGTCAGTCGTGTCATTTACGATTTTCTGCGAATTGTTAGTTTGTTTCGAGAAGCAGTCAAGATATCGGCAGCCGAGCTATCTTTTGCGAGTGTGAGTTACAAGTTCGAACTGTCATATCGTCTGTGACTTTCTGCGTGTTACAAACGTGTTGCGAGAAATATTATGTCAACGGAAGCTGCAAGGATGGTGAGCAAGACTGACAAACGCACGTTCGATGTGGATTCGTTGAAATTGGACGAGCTAAAGGAAGAATTGCAAACCTTAGAGTTGAGTATCACAGGCAGTAAAGCCGTAATACGAAAGCGTTTGAGGACAGCCCTTCGGCAAGCAAAAGCTGATGGCAGAAATAACGACGAAAATGACGACGATAATGAAGACAGCGATGACGATGATGATAGCGAGAGCGAAGATAGAAATGAGGATACTTGGCAGAGATGCGTTACAGGCGAGAAGACAAACAGTTACAAGTTATTCGTCTCATACGAGCAATGTGCCAAGACTTGGAAAAAATTAAAGCAATCGTTGATTGCGGAATTTGGAGAGATAGTAAATAGCAAGCGAGTTCATCAAGAATTGTCCCGTGCGAAGAAAATAAGCGACGAGTCGTTTCAACAATACATAGTACCGCATACTAGAGTGCACGAGTCACGCTGATATTGAGTTAGAAGCCAAGATCTATTACATCATCTATGGAATTCAAGACAATGCATTCAACAAAAGCATTCTGTACAGTGAGCGTACGATAAAAGAGCTTCGAGCAAAATTAATGCAGTACGAGCATATGAATAACAGTGCGGCACAGAATATGAAGCCGCCGCATTAGACGCAGAAATCTCAGCCGAGTAAGTCAAAGAAAGAAACGAGTGAGATGTCAGAGAAAAATCATCAAGAGAAACGATGCTACAACTACGGCGGAAAGAATCATCTAAATGCTGATTGTCCTTTCAAAGACTAAAGAGCCAAGTGTTTTTAGTGCGGCTAGTTCGGTCATATTGCGGCAAAATGCAGTAAGAAAGACAGCAGCGTTAATAATTGTAATGCGATAACATAACAAGACAATCGAGTTTATAAGACAGTTGCAATTAGTGGTAAGGAAGTAACTGCATTTTTCAATACCGGTAGTAATTTGCTAGAGATGTGAGAATCAAAGATTTTTTATGTTGAATCGAATCGAATCGAATTAATTCGGATGAAATTCACAATATATGCAAATTAAACTTATTTATAAATCACATATAAAAACAATTATAAAAACAATTATCACATATAAAAACAATTATCTTAATACAAAATATAATTTTTTATTATACTAAAAAATACATACTATCATAAAAATTAAGAATTATAAATTTAAAAAATAGTTCTTTTTTTATTGCAAATATCAAAGATATAAGATATTTATACGTAGTAAATAAAAATAATAAATAATAATGAAAAATCAACTTTAAGTAAAACTTTAAACAAAAACTTTAAGTAAACGAAAAAGAAAAGCAACCAACTTTATAATTAAAATTATTTATAAACTTAATATGCTTAATAACTAAGAATATTTGTATTTGAGAGTAGTCTTTAACGGTTTTCAAAGCGAATGCCGTCTGCTAAATTATCGTGGCAAAATACAGTTTGTCTCACATTCTCGGTTAATAAATTTGTTCTTTTATTAGTGACTACATTTCCTCCCACGGAAAACACTTTCTCGCTAGTTTCCGTTGCAGCAATAGCAAGATAACGACGTACAAAAGGTACTAAAAATGGAAAAGTTAAAGCATTTACTTTCCACCATGTAAGCGGATTTTCTTGTTCTCTAATTATGAGTGATTTTAAGTAATTTTCTCGATCTATATATGAAATTAAAATTTATTTTAATTCATATTTTAAAAAATATACACATAAAATTAAAAAAAACAGAAGAGAGCTTTACCTCTATTTTGATTTTTGTCTCTTCATTTGGAGCGTTAATGTTCTTAATATTGACTTTTTTCTTTAGATGTCCCTCCATTTGCTTCTTTTCGTGGAAGATTCTGGGCAAGATTGATTGATTTGAACTTTAGTTTCAAATGTAGTACTTTTAGTATTTTCTCTCAGTTATTCTATAGCCTTTTCTTCTAATAAAGAAGCACTGTTTTTATTGCTAAGAAGTGTATTCTTAAACCTTGGATCCAGCAACATTGCTATTCTGTACAAAGGTGACTCCCAGTAGTTTGAATCAATGAATCTTAATTTTATATTGACTAAAAGTTTCCTTGCAAATAATATTTCTGTTTCTTTAGACGCTTTCTTCATAATATCTTCTACTGATTTAATTTCAAATAAAACTGATAATACCATAGAAAGAGTTAGTTTGGATCGGCTACCCATTTCAGCAGTAAAATTAGCAATAGGTCGTAAAAAAACTTCAACACATATCCTCTTCTAACAGTTTCCATTCTTGAACTGTAAGGCCATTAATATCCGCTTTATTCATTTTACTAATAATTGCAGATTTTTGTTCCAAGAATCTTTCTAGCATCAAAAATTCACTATCCTAACGAGTGCAAACAATTTAGATCAAATCGTTTTTAGGAATCTTGTGTTTAGCTTGAAAGTGTTCAAGTGATTCTCTTGCAGATTTGCTTCTATTATATTGACTTACAATATTGGATACTTTTTCTATAATATTATTAGCATTCATTTTTTTTTGTATCACTGATACTTAGTCGAAGAGTAGAATCATAACAAAGGATATGTTCCTAAAATTTCCTGTTAACAACTTCAGCCATGTCGATCAAATCATTTTCTAAATTGCACAAAGAGTTTTTGCTAAGTGCTTTCACCATATTGGCTCTAGTATCAGAAACTATATAAGGTGAATGTCCCAATATCCGGACGCTTAAAGAATAGCAGCAAAATATCTACTAATTTAATGTGTAAAAGTATCATAAATTTAAACAATTTTTGTTTTATTACAAGTTGATACAATCAATTATTGAAAACTGAAACAATTAAATATATAGAATAACTTTCTGAATTACGTTACATATATTTATTTTAATAAACAAATACATAAATGTGCAAATGTCCCAGTAAGCGGACAACCTAAAAGTGCATTTAAAACTAATAATTTTCAATGCTATATAATCATTATTTCACTTTATGTTAATAAATTTTTATACTGTACAATAAAAATTTTTGTTTTTACTTATATTAAAAATTAGGATACAAAATGAATGCAATTTGTATTATTGTCCGGATACCAGGACATGTCTGGATACTGGGACATTTACCTTATTTTCGTATTTTTTCATCAAGCAAGTAATTCAAAAATATATTTTCCACTTTGTCGCAGATAGCTGTAGAATCACGTTTTCCTGGAAAAGGCTGGCAGTCTACTGTCATAAGCTGCGTGACAAAATCTTTATCGAGAAATTGTAATGTAAAAGCTATGTACGAATCATCAGATCTTGATATGAAGCTAAAAGTGGCCCGGAGACTTAGCCCGGAACCGCCGAAATGCAGGGTCGCGCGGCCGATTTTAAAAAACCTAAATTTCCGGAACTCTGACCAACTAAACCTGTTTTTCTTGCGCACGTAGGCATTCTTGTATTCTCCTAACATATAATTTATATATTTAAAAAAAAAATAATTTATTTAGATATTTCTTGCATTATAAACCACAAAAATAAATAGAATATCTATGTTTTCACATGTATTATTCGATAAAAACGTTCACGCTCCCTACAAAATGCATATCCACCGAATGTTACTAACATTCTAAAGAATATTTGTGCAAATTTTCAGCCGGTTATTCATTTGCATCGACGAATAATAAACAAATGTTTACCGTCACTCGAGCGGAATAGCGCTTCTCAAAAAGTTAGAACTTTTTTTAACATTGAAGGTGTTCGTGCTCCCTAAGAATTGAATGTTTACTGCGTTTCTAACATTACAAACAATATTTGTGAAAATTTGCAGACGGTTGTTTGCTTGCATTGACGAATACTAAACAAATGTCTACCGTCACTCGAGCGAAAAAGCGCTTCTCAAAAAGTTTGAACTTCTTTTTAACATCGAAGATGTTCGTGCTCTCTAAAAATTGAATGTCTACTGCGTTTCTAACATTACTAACAATATTTGTGCAAATTGTCAGCCGGCTGTTCATTTGCATTAACAAATAATAAACAAATGTTTATCGTCATTCGAGCGAGATAGTGCTTTTTAATCCGTTACAAAGTTTAACATTTTTTTTTACATTGAAGATGTTCGTGCTCCACAAAAATTGATTATCTTTTACATTTACAACAGATCAAAGAATAATTGTGCAAATTCTCAGCCGGCTGGTCCTTTGCATTAACAAATAATAAACAAATATTTCCCGTCACTCGAGCGGGATAGCGCTTCTTGACTCGTTACAAAGGTTAACATTTTTTTTACATTGAAGATGTTCGTGCTCCCTAAATATTGATTAATTTTTACATTTACAACAGATCAAAGAATAATTGTGCAAATTCTCAGCCGGCTGTTCATTTGCATTAACAAATAATAAGCAAATGTTTATCGTCACTCCAGCGACTTTTTAAGAAGCGCTATCTCGCTCGAGTGACGATAAACATTTGTTTATTATTTGTTAATGCAAAGGACCAGCCGGGTGAGAATTTGCACAATTATTCTTTGATNTGTTGTAAATGTAAAAGATAATCAATTTTTAGGGAGCACGAACATCTTCAATGTAAAAAAAAATGTTAAAGTTTGTAACGAGTTAAGAAGCGCTATCCCGCTCGAGTGACGAGAGATATTTGGTTATTATTCGTCAATGCAAATAAACAGCCGGCTGACAATTTGCACAAATATTCTTTGAATTGTCAGAAATGCAGTAAACATGTAATTTTTAGAGAGCACGAACATCTTTGATGTTAAAAAGAAGTTCAAACTTTTTAAAAAGCGCTTTTTCGCTCGAGTGACGGTAGACATTTGTTTATTATTCGTCAACGCAAGCGAACAACCGGCTGCAACTTTGCACAAATATTGTTAGTAATGTTAGAAACGCAGTAGATGGTCAATTTGTAGGGAGCATGAACATTTTTGTTGTTAAAAAGACTTCCAAACTTTTTAAGATGCGCTATTTCGCTCGAGTGACGAGAAATATTTGTTTATTATTCGTCAATGCAAAGGAACAGGTGGCTGAAATTTTGTACAAATATTGTTTGTAATGTAAGAAACGCAATAGACATTCAATTTTTAGGGAGCACGCACACCTTCAATGTTAAAAAAAAGTTCAAACTTTTTGAGAAGCGCTATTCCGCTCGAGTGACGGTAAACATTTGTTTATTATTCGTCGATGCAAATGAATAACCGGCTGAAAATTTGCACAAATATTCTTTAGAATGTCAGTAACATTCGGTGGATATGCATTTTGTAGGGAGCGTGAACGTTTTCATCGAAT
>NW_018024100.1:0-3249 GCF_002006095.1 Pseudomyrmex gracilis
TCATTGGTTTTGTAGTTTTTCCTACCAGTTTTACAAAACTGGTGTTTGTGAATACTTGTCAATACATAAACTTCCTTTTTATCCATCCATTTGATTACCATCCAAGAATCGGTGTGGGCAACTTCTGTTTCACCACGATCTAGCTTTGAACTAAGAGTTGGCATTCCGTTACGATTTTTTTTACAGTTCCACAAAGACCAGTATTTCTGTCATGTAAGTAGTCTGACAGTTGTGGAGATGTATACTAATTATCAGTGTATAACACACCCCCTTTGTTACAATAAGGTTGCATGAAATGTGCAACAATATCACCAGAAACGCCTAAATCAAATGTCTCATAATCAGTGTCAGAGCCAGTATATACTATAAAATCTAAGAGAAATCCTGTTTCGCAGTCCGCTTATTCAAATATCTTCATACCAAATCGGTGTCTCTTCAATGGTAAGAATTGTGTGAATTTTAGCTTCCCTTTCCATAAGACTAAACTTTCGTGAATGCAAAGTTTTTCACTAGCAATAATAGTATTACTAAACTTTTCTTTCAAATGATCTATCACTGGTTTGATTTTTTTCAAAGGATGATTGGAAACTTCTTTATTATTAGAAAAGTGAAGGTATCGTAAAATTTGAACATATCTATTTTGAGATAAACTTCCGCCATATATTGGAGTGTACAGCAGTGGATCTTGGCTCCAATAATTCTTTAGGTGCCTTTTTACAACATGTCCCATGTTTATTGATAAAGCAATCATTATCCATAATTCGTCTTCAGTAATAGGAGTCCACGGCTTCATATGTATTCGATCCGGTTCGGGATTTTGTTCTTAAAAAAGATTGGTTTGTTCTACAATCAAATTTACAAGAAATGTATTAAAAACATATTTCAAACATTCTAATAGAGTAGGTTCGTCTAGAGACACGTGATCACGAATACGTGCTTCACCAGTAAAAGTTTTTATAGATGGGTAAAAATAAGGATCATAGTGTACATCTAGTATATTCTCATCACGTTTGTAATCAAGTAAATCAACATCACAAGCAATACTTCTGTCTGTAATAACATCTTCTTCAGGCTCTGACTCTCCACTACTCCAAGCTTCGTCATCACCTGTATTCATTGTATAGCAAAAGTAATAAAAGTACGAAAAAGATAAAAAGTAACGGAAAATGTTGTATCAACACAGTAAAAAAAATAAGTGTATCTTGTTCCTGACCTAACAGAGAACGCGAGGCGACAGGTGCTCCTACGCGCCGTTCTCACGTATGGCAAGGACGGACGACAATAAACGGGCAGGCCTAATCAATAAATATATTTTTGATCTGCTATTCACAATTTTGCCAAATTGTTTTACTAGTAAATAGCAACTTCAAAAACCCCAAATGAAAATAAATTTGTTTATAATTGCAGCCGCACGCAAATCAAGCCATGTATTTGTTTTAGAATATCTCACATGAAAATTATGGGTACGGGGTGAGTGGGGGAGGGACGGGCAAATTGACATCAAATAATATTAAAATTTGCTAATAATATTAAGAATATTAATATTTAATTAAAAAAAAGAAATTGAACAAGTTATTCTGGTGCGCCAAAATATTGGTTTTCCGGCCCTTTAAAGGTTAAGCTCGCTCACGTGGTTGGTGATTGTGAGGGAACGTATAATTGGAGGCAAAAATGGTTTGTCAATGTCACAGAAAGTGACATTCCGGACACGATGCGCAATCTTTTCTCTTTGGGCGAGAGGTTTAGCTTGCCTTCTCAGTGTCTTAAGAGACAGATGTTTCTTGAGATTATCAAAAATGTTGAAAATAACATCAGAAAATCTGACCAATCTTTGAAGCCTCATGTATGTTTGCTCACTTCCTCTTCGCTTGGGCGTTTCCTTGATGATTATCTGATTTTAGATAATACTGAGAGAGATATTATTAACAGTGTTAAGTGTACTAGAAATTTCATTAAAGAACATCCGAACATCCTTTTCACAAGAGCGGACAAGGGCAATGTCACCGTGGCCTTAAATAGAGACAATTACATTTCTAAATTGGAACTCTTGTTGAAAGACAGCAATTCTTATGCCATAGCTAATATCAAAAATCTTGCAAAGAGAACTGAGAGCAAGCTTAATGATTGCTTGAAGGCTTGGAAACGTGCGAATTATATAAGTTCAAGCGCTTCTTATTCATTAATATGTAATGACAAATTGTTACCTAGAGCCTATGGGCTCCCAAAAATTCATAAACAAGATGTTCCTCTTAGGATTATAGTTTCTTGCACCAACACTACACTGTTTTTGTTTGCTTCCTTTTTGCATGGCATATTAGACAAATATTTACCTAAACCTCAAAGTTTCATACAGAACACCTTTGATTTGTTCAGAAGTTTGTCGGGCAAGCGACAAACTATTAAATTTATTAAAAAATCGTATGTTTTGCTGTCCCTTGATGTCATCTCGCTGTTTACTAATATTCCTTTGGATTTAGCATTTGAGAGTGTGAGGAGGTGGAATTATATTAAGGACCATAGTAGTATACCACTTGATTCTTTTATTAAAGGTTTGGAGTTGGTTTTATTGTCAACATATTTTACTTTTAATGGTACTATTTATCATCAAACATATGGCACTCCTATGGGGTCTCCTCTCTCCGATCATGGCAGATATCGTTCTGCAAGATCTTGAAAAAGATTGCCTCAAAATTTTGAATTTAGATTTACTTTTTTATCATCGGTATGTTGACGATATTCTTATGGCCGCTCCAAGAGATAGTGTCGATGTTGTTCTCCAAACTTTTAATGCGTATCATCCTCGCCTGAATTTTACGATTGAATTGGAGGAAGATAGATCAATTAATTTCCATGATTTCTCGATCTCGGTTGTTGATGATACACTAACGCTAAATTGGTCAATCAAAAGCCCACTTTTTCTGGACGTTGTCTCTACTACTTCTCACAACAAAAAATCGGAAATTATTTTAAATATTACTGACAGAGCAATTCTTCTCTCTCATCCGAATTTTCAAAGGGATAATCTGATTAAGGCTATGCAGATTTTGCTATCTAACGATCACCCTTTGAATCTGACTTTTAAAACGGTTAATAGACGCTTACATCAATTACACAAAAAAAAAAATTTCTTTGGCCTGGGGATCAGACCATGTTTATTATATGTTTTTGGGGTCGCTGAATCCGAATCCGAGGTCCATTAAACCCCATCGGGTCGGAGTTCCGCCATAATCTCAAAAAACACCATAATCT
>NW_018024100.1:4619-8122 GCF_002006095.1 Pseudomyrmex gracilis
AGGCACTAAATTTTAGACTCTCGTACAGAAATTTAAATACATTAAGTAGTTTCATAAAAGTACATAAAGACAAGCTCGCTTCGACTTCAAACAGTAATGTAGTATACAGAATTGACTGCTCGTCTTGTAACGCTTCGTATGTAGGCCAACCTAGCAGACAACTACGCACAAGATTGACCGAACATCAACGCAATTTTCGTCAAGAATATGAGCGACAGTCAGTGGTCAGCAGGCATTGTAGCGATCTAGGCCACGAATTCGCATGGAGTGAGGTTCATATTCTGGACAACGAACAATTTTACAATAAAAAGCTCATCTCTGAAATGCTACATATTAAGATGCAAAAAAACGGCTTAAATATGATGAAAGATACCGAACTTCTTGATCCTGCGTATGCGCCCTTACTTATAAAACTTTGCAAATAAGCCTTTACTTGCGATCTCTCCTCCCTCTGTTGTTTATTATATATATCTTATTTACTTATTTTTGTATTTTACTTATTTGTATTTTGCCGGTCGCGTAACACGTTTCGCGATGTATCCGTTGTGTTTGTTTGCTTACGGGAGATTGTCATGACATCGGATTTTAATTTGCCAATTATGTAAGTTTCCATTTTTATGACTTAACTATTTATGACTCATATTATACTTTCTTAATTTTTTAATTATTTGACGTATTTTGACTTTTGACTACTTTTGTATTAACTCTTTCATATCCATGACGTTTAAATGTACTTCGACTATTTTTGTTATCTATTAATAATAATCTTTGTTCATAATTTCACATTATCTATCTCATGTTCTTATATTTTTTTAAAGTATCCGAGACATAGAGACAATTTGAAATCGGCAAATTCTGTTCCCTACAAGTTATGTTTTTCTCTTGCATGCTCACATGATCTAACGGTTTTTCTTAAGGTATGTTTGACTTTGCGGTTGTGTATGTTTGCGATTTACTTTAACTTTATTTATCAATTTTTAATAGGGTGCGTTCAAAGCGTATGTTGCTGTAATAATCCTGTTAATTTCTATATTTTCTTATTATCTTTTTTTACTTTTATACTTTTTATATTTATATTTTTGTTAATTTTTGTAATTTTGATAATTATGCATTTTGGGTCACACATCACCGATTTATTTGCGCTTCAGATATGTTGTAAGGCAGGTCATACTGAGTGATTGTGTGGAAAAATTTTGTGGGGGACGGCCTTAGTTTAGGAGATATGGCAATTTGAAGTTTCAAAATTTTAATGCTTTATTCTAGATATTACAAGCTGTTATTACGAACAGTTAAGTTTAGGGGAGCGACATCCTATTTCAATAATTTTTATATATGTTGTGAAGGTCATTGTCCCGAGTAATAATGTGAAGGTTTTAGGCGGAAGTCGTTGTTTGTTAAAAAGTTACAAGGAGAAGAAGTTTCACGAATGAATTCTTATTTTTTGGTTCCACATACATTTCGTTCGCGTTTGAAGCGCGTAGGCAGGGGGGCTGCGTCCTCCCTGCGCTCCTCCCAAAGCCTAACCTAACCTAACTTCCGAAAAGGGCTTTGCCTCTCCCCGTGTTCCCTTCCTCGAAAATCAAGTACCGACTTTTCACAAGAAGCGAATGTAATCGGAAGTCGTAACCCCCCTCGAAAAAAAATAACAATTACCAATTACATTTGCTTCTTGTGAAAAGCTTCTTTTAGAGGTTAGGTTAGGTTAAGTTTTGAGGGGGGATGCAGGGGGAGCGCAGCCCCCCTGCCTACGCGCTTCAAACGCGAACAAAAAGATCAAAAATACTAATATTGTTCCNAAACTTTGAACTGCCATATCTGCTAAACCAAGGCCGGCCCCCACAAAATTTTTTCACATAATTACTCGGTATGACTTGCCCTACAACATATCTGAAGCACATCAAAATCGGAGATGTGTGACCTAAAATGCATATTTACTGTAATTTTTTTGTATTTTTTTGTTCCGTCCAGAGGCTAATGATGATCTAAAAAAATAAAGATTGAATCGTTCCTCTGATCTCCGTTTTGGATTCAATTTGATTTTATTTAAGCCACCTCAATCTTGGTTTCATAGCTGGAAGGTCTATTTCACCATTTCGAATTATATTACGGCTGTTTTTTTGTTCTTTGAAATATTTGTACGAGTGTTTCTCGGATTTTTCGTTTTATAAGAATACTTTCGTATATTTATATATGTATGTGTGTATATGTATATATGTGTGTGTGTGTGTGTGTGTGTGTGTGTGTGCGCGCGCGCATATATATATATATATTATACATGTATATGTATAGTTTAAATAACAATAATATTGTAATTATTTATATATAAATTTTAACATTCTGATTATTGGTATAAGTAAAAGTTGTGTGATATAAATGATACATACGAAAGATATATATAAAAACGTATACATATGTATACAGTATTAAATATAATTACAAGCAATTTGTTTATCTCAACTTGAGCATTCTCACTCTTTCTGTGAAAGTGCAAAAAAGACGATCTTTGCGAAATGAGTGCAGGCGTTTGTTCTTTCTTTTACACTTTTTTTCTTTTTTCTTTTACTTTGAGACCTTGTAGCCTCGTCTCTGTAGACAATCTCGGCCCCGTCTTTTTGTTTGTAATTGCCGGCGACGTCGCTCGAATTCGAACCCGAGTTTGCATGGTGAGAAGCAAGCACTCACGCGCGACGCCAATACGAATCGCCAATAGTTCTATTGCATTTATGGCTATTTACGACTATAGCTATTTATTAAGCGTCTATAAAATGTAGAATCTTTTCGTAATGTATAACACAAATCAACACTAATAATATACTGAAACATATATGTATATATATATTTGATGTTTTCCGGTATTTTAAAAACTTTTAAATGTTTACAGCTCATAGTAACAATTAATAAATCGAAAGAAGCATTACCTATTTTATTGTTATTAATATTAATATGGACTCCTTTCAAGACTGTAAATCTTGAAAGTCTCACGTTGTCATACGCAACAAACGCGCAACGTGAACGTGCTTCCGTATTTCCTTTATAGCCTTGGTGGAAAAGAAACGGAATATATGTCTGCACTCTTACAGCCGCTGAGCGGCGAGAAGCGTGCCTAGCCTGTTTCTCATGCGTGACTCGTATGTTCCTTCTCTCTTCCTCTTTCTATCTCTCTCTCATACATAAGCTGCGTTCCGATCTTTACTGTTGGTACTAGACATCTATAGCACATGCGACTTGGAGTATAGATTTGTAGTACTGGCAGTGAATATCGAAACACAGGCAGAAGAAATATGAAAATGAAATAAAAATATAGAAACACGTAATATTATATGTCTAAAAGTTAGAATAAAATGAAATTTATATTTATATTAATTTACATTAATAAATTAATATTTATATTTATATGAATATTATAATAAATTTATATTTATATTTATATTTATACAAAGTAATGGCCTATATTGATGCTATATAATCAATACATCTAAAATATTCGACAATCAAAAGTGATG
>NW_018024101.1:0-8441 GCF_002006095.1 Pseudomyrmex gracilis
TGCTGTGTTGTTTTCTTTACGTATCGTGCCTACATAATTCACTCACTATGATGACACAGCTGAGTGGAATCTGCTGCAAAGTGCTGATTAAACCTGCGTGCATACTGCTGGCATACTGCTATCATTTGGCTATCGGGGTAGTTCAGTCGAATATGCAAGGTTTATATAGAGTACAAATTAGGGTATTCTGACCAATTAACACATATTGCCTACGTGGTTGACATTAGGTAATAACCTAAGTCATATTACTTTCAAACAAGACACTAATTTTGATTTCATAGTTCATGCGACTATGAAAACACATCTTTAATCGAAAAGTAATCATTTATAACTTAATGCATACTATTAAAGTCACAGGACTTTGAAGGCAGTTTATAAGTTAAAACTACGTATTTTTGACCTACATATAAGATTTGAAACACTATTCAACTTTTAGAACATTTTTTATGTCAAAACTTGGTAATTTCCTACTTATTTAAAGCAATCTTACTTTGTCTTAGTCAAAATGCCTAGCTTTGCTGCTTGGGAACCTATGTCAAATTATACTTATAGATTTCACTTTGTGTGAAAAGTCAAAAGTTCATGTGGAATGTTTCAAAATAAAAAATATTGAATGTAAAACAACTTGGCGCGGCTACACTCTGTCTTTAGTTTTTGGTGTAACCGCGCCACGTTTTTTTACATAAAATATTTTTTATTTTGAAACATTCCACATGAGCTTTTGACTTTTCACACAAAGCAAAATCTATATGTATGATACAACATAGTTTAAGATTTTCCACACAAGGCAAAGTCACATCTTACATCAATGACTGTTTTATATAAAAAGTGCAGTGGTCACACAATATTTTAAACTTTCTATCGGTTTAAAATATTTTTTTTTCACAATGTATAAACAACTTACAAAGTTTTATATATATTATATATTTTTGTAACAATGTATAAACATACAATATTTTAAAAGTTTACTTGATGCTACTTTTTGATATCACTTCTTTTGTAAAACATTTTTAGAGAAAGAATATTTTGTAGTACATAATATTTTGTAAACCAAGTTTTATATAGAGAAAGAACTTTTTGTATTTTGTAAAAACATTTTAGAGAAAAAAGTTTTTGTAATAAAAAATAATGTTTTGTAGTATATAAATGTTTTATAATAACGTTGTATTATATTATATATATACTTTTCTTTTTTATTCATTTATAAAAATACTTAAAATTATATTTACTTATAAAGTCAAAATTTTATGTTCATTTATGTTCATTATGTATCAGTAAAAAGATGTTCCTATTACTACAACGTATCAATAATAGGGATGCTTTTATTTCTACGACGTGTCAATGATAAGACGTTTGACCGACTATGGTGACCCATCAGTGATATAGATAACATGTGTTACAAATAAAAACAATTTTGAAGTCATTTGTTACTAATTGGTACAGAAATAATGTTTACAAAAAATACAATATAATAAATAAATTACGAATTTTTAAGTAAATAAAATAATTTAATTTTATCAAAATTTTAAACGTCAAAATTTTATAATAAAATTAATTTTATATACTGTGACGTAACGCTTTTCTGGCGCCAGTCACTTGTTCAAGTAATTTATAATTTTAATAAAAAGTCGGGAAGTCGTGTCCTCTCGGGATACATTTTGTAAAGAGAGAACGATTTCCGTCTTTACTTGTCAGATTCTTGTATATTTTGTATATTTTGTTGTTTCGCGTTCGATCGGACGTAAAACTCGATCGTCATTAGATCGCACTCTCAGGACGCTGAGAAGTGTTTAGTTGGTGTTGTAATTGCGTTCTCAGGACGCGGAGAAACGCGTATTTTTGTGTTACGATTGCGTTCTCGCCGAGATGCACATTCTTTTGTGTAGAATTGAGCGGTAAGCAGAACCTGGAGACCGTTCGTCATTGCCAATTAATAGTTAAGAGCAGATGAGAGGGATAGCGAGCTAACATCTGGAGCTGAAACGCAGTGGAGCCAAGAGGATAGAGAGCTCACCGAATGCACGGACATCCGACACCGGAAAACCTCACGGAGGACCGGAATTTCTTCTCCTGCGGGGAAGTCCTGGCTAGACTCTAGGGTTGTTAAAATGTATGTATAAAATATTTTTATACGTTACACGTATAAAATTAGGTATAATATGTATAAAAATGTCAAAAAAGTATATTACATTGTATCTTATTCAGGAAATAAATATATGTATTAAACATCGTATTATACGTATTATACGTATTTTGTGTATAATACATACGGAATGTAAAATACTCTGTATATTATGTATTAAAATGTATAACATGTCTTTTCTTCCAAGTTTTTAATTATTACAATATTAGTAACGTTAGTAGGCCTTTTTTACTATCATATGTCACTTGATAGCGCATGGATTGCGTGAGCAGTCGTCATTTTCGTTGTACGTCATTTTCCTATCTTCAGAAACAATATTACTCATATTCTCTCCAAAAAGTTCATATTAAAATAAATTATAAAAGTAAGCTTCAGACAAAATTTTGTCAAATAAAAAGTTGTTCTAGAATTTAGTCAAGAATATGTATTTTCAAGAATAAAGGATTGTTCTGGATCACCCTGTATATGACATATGTATGTGTGTGTGTGTGTGTGTGACTAATGAGTATTTTACTATATTAAGATATTATAGATATGAAGAAACTATTAAATTATAATAACATGCAGTAACTGCCACTTTAACGGCTTTAAAAGTTTCTTCTTTAAAGTTTACGTTATCTTCTTTTGAATATAGTTTGTTTGATGTAACACAGTTCGCTTTGTAAAACTAATAAATTTACTTATGTTTAAAAAATTACTTTTTCATTATTTCCTGTCCTCCATTAGCAGAAATAATAATAACTTACTGAGGTACTATATTAAAATGATTTTCGTTTATTTTGGCATTTAAATGTTCACGTTTTGCAATGGTCATCAATATACTTATTTCTTCATTACTTCTTGCTCATTGTTTGTTTTTTGCTTTACAGTTTTATCTTATTCCAGTATAGTAAATATTTTATTAGTCAATTTTTTTAATATTAAAAATTAATTTATATTAATTTAAAATCAAAACCTAAAGAATTGTATAAAAGGTACAAAATTAAAATTGTAATCTACAAAATATTTGGATATGTGTCGCCATTTTTTACATGTCAAAAACTGCCAATGTACAGGGTAAGTCATCTGAATCTATCACCTCCAATAACTCGTTTGTGTGGCCAGGAATCGAAAAAAGTTTCATATAAAAGTTGTAGGGTTTCGAGGGGGAACCGAAATGGCGTACCTTTCAACTTTTGATTTTGACCGAAAGTGGGTTACTTCAACCGGAAGTGGTTTTTTTAAAATGGAAACCCTCTTTTTTGACACCGGAAAATGAAAAAGCGGAAAATTTTACGTTCAGATATAACCTTGGCTGTTTTACAATTTGCAAGATGGCGAACGAAGATGGCGGACAAAAATTTTAGTCAACCGATTTGCTCCAAATTAAGTTTACGAGGGTTTTTGAGGTTGCTGATCACGAATCTAAAGTCAAATTTGCATAATTCAAAATGGCGGATCCAAGATGGCGGACCAAGATGGCAGAGAAAAATTGTAGCCGAAATTAATAGAAATTACTACTCTTAGCAGTACCCAGGAACAACGGCGTGGACGTGGTTGTTTTTTGTTCTCTTTGGGGTGCTTTATTTACGTGAGTCCCCTTGCCTCTCACTATCGGGGTGCTTTATTTAGTTAATTCGTAACTTCAAACAGTTAATTCGCTAAGTAGTACACTTAGCGAATTAACTGTTCGAAATTCCGTCCATTTTCTTGAATGCATAGGTCGATACCATCATGAATATGATGTTAATAATAATCGTGTTATAACCATTTTAGCGAAAATTTATCTCGATCGTCATATTAGCACTTGTCAAATTAAAAGAGAAATGGGCATACCTCAGCGAACAGTTGCGAGAATATTAAGGCAAGAAAATTTCATGCATATCACATAACGTTGATACAACATTTGAATTTTAATGATTACTTACTTTGTGTAAATTTTTGTGAATGGGCTCTGCAAATGATCCAACAAGATGAAAACTTTTTCCGGTACGTACTCTTTTCGGATGAGGCAACTTTCAGTAGCAATGGAACTGTAAATAGACATAATTGTCACTACTGGTCCGATGAAAATCCTTATTGGTTTCGTTCAACTAATTTCCAAAATTGTTGGTCATTAATGGTCTGGTGTGGCATCGTAAATGGCTATTTAATAGGTCCTTATTTTTTTGAAGAAAACGTTACGGACAAAACTTTTTGCAGTTTCTTCGAGACGATTTACCGCAACTATTGGAAGACGTTGATTTATTCACCAGAGAACGGATGTGGCTTCAATTGGATGGTGCGCCAGCATATTATTCAAATATTGTAAGAAATTATTTGAATAACCGATACAATGGTAGGTGGATTGGGATATTGGGCGCAGTCGCGTGGCCTCCTCGTTTGCCAGATTTAACTTCTCCCGATTTTTTCCTGTGGGGAATGCTGAAAAATATTGTCTATAGCGAAAAACCAACAACCAAAGAGAATATGAAGGAACGTATTCAAACTGCTTGTGCCGCAATATCTCAAGATATTCTTTTGAGAACAGTCACATCATTTAGAAGGCGTATCGTCCTATGCATTCAAGAAAATGGACGGAATTTCGAACAATTAATTCGCTAAGTGTACTACTTAGCGAATTAACTGTTTGAAGTTACGAATTAACTAAATAAAGCACCCCGATAGTGAGAGGCAAGGGGACTCACGTAAATAAAGCACCCCAAAGGGAACAAAAAACTACCACGTCCACGCCGTTGTTCCTGGGTAGTGCTAAGAGTAGTAATTTTTATTAATTTCGGCTAAAAATTTTGTCCGCCATCTTGGTCCGCCATCTTGGATCCGCCATTTTGAATTATGCAAATCTGACTTCAGATTCGTGATCAGCAACCCCAAAAACCCTCGTAAACTTAATTTAGTGCAAATCGGTTGACTAAAATTTTTGTCCGCCATCTTCGTTCGCCATCTTGAAAATTGTAAAACAGCCAAGGTTATATCTGAACGTCAAATTTTCCGCTTTTTCATTTTCCGGTGTCAAAAAGGAGGATTTCCATTTTAAAAAAACCACTTCCGGTTGAAGTAACCCACTTTTGGTCAAAATCAAAAGTTGAAAGGTACGCCATTTTGGTTCCCCTTCGAAACCCTACAACTTTTATATGAAACTGTTTTCGATTCCTGGCCACACAAACGAGTTATTGGAGGTGATAGATTCAGATGACTCATCCTGTATAATACGTATTTTACACATCTATAAGATTATGTATTATACTCAATGTATTATACACTAACAACCCTGTTAGACTCCCTGCAATTGAGACGGAGATGAACCCGTTCGCAAATTACATAGCGAGACGGGAGGGTCAAAATCGTAAAATATCTCACAAGGGGAGGTCGCGAAGTTGTATCAATCAATTTGGACAAAATTTATAGGATTGATATATAACTATGTGGAATATTGCAGGGTAAAGTAATAAGACGCACTACTCAAGCATTCGCGAGAAAATCGAATTTGAAAATTTCGAGTTACTTTATAAAGATATTAAATCGATCGTTTAAGAGGATGCTGAACCGCTGGCAAAAGTCCGCTCAATCGCCTACTCAATCGCTACGCTATCGGGTATGTGGCGCCATCTCTCGGGATCGAATCAGACAAAAACAAGGATAGATAACATGAGAGAGACAAGGATAGACATATATCTTTCTCTTCTGGTGCAAAGTTTGGGAACTACGTAGTGCTTCGTGCAGTGTTTTGACAGGAAAAGTAACCTTTGTGTCTACAATTTACAGGTTCAATACTTTCTCTTCCTGCAAGCGTTCAAAGTGTTTTTTAATACTTTTGTAATATTCTTACAGGTTCTATCTAGCGGGCCAAAGTGTGTTTTGTGACATATAAACTGTTAAATCTGTAGATATACTTGATAATGTAAGGTAGTCAATTTTCTTAAAAAAAATTTTTTTCGTTTTATAAACATTTATTGTCTCGCCCGACTCGTTACACTGTTTTCTTTTATTGTGGAGAACCGTTTTCTCATTTGTGCAGTACATTTGACAAAAGTCATTATTCAGACATTTTACTATTTTTATGATAAAACAGGACGGTTCAGCATCCTCTTAACCGAAGAGCGCGTAGCGTAGCGATAGCGTACTAGATTACTAATGTTGACGCTGCTGGTTTGAGTCTCGATATAATTTTTTTTTTTCTCAAAATTCTACAATATATTCTAAATGTAAGTAATTTGTTTATTCTAAATGTAAGTAACGTTTTTTTTATTTATTGCATGTTATAAAAGTGCATTTTTTGCATAAAAACTGTGATTCAAAAAATACGGTTTTAAAAATAAATAGATTATTATGAATTACTAATTGTGTTCATAAAAAGCGGATACTTAATTGTACGCAACATGTAAAAATATACGCAACATGTTTTATATATTGGAACTAGATGAGACAATGAAGAATGCAGAATAATATTTGTCATAAAAACAAGTGAAACAATAATTTTCGTGACAGTGTGCACATTGTATGAACGCTTCAGTTTTACATTCATATGGTTTCTTTAAAATATCTATTGAAAAACATACTCTCTTTGTTGACATTCATAAATATCTTTCTCTCGTTTGTTAATTTGGAAGCATATCATGGATATTGTAACATATTTCGAAAACTCGGGGCGGACAATTGATGTATGATTGAATTTTTATGCAATTTTCACGAGATGTTATTTCGCGGTTTTTGTTCTATTGTATTAAAGTTGAACAGTTCTGCAAACGCTTTATAAAATTTTTGACTTGTCTATAAAAATAAACGTCACACGGTTGACATAAAGGTGTGCACTTATTTATCCGTTTTTTATAAACACAATTAGTAATTAGTAATAATCTATTTATTTTTAAAACCGTATTTTTTAAATCACAGAGTTTTTATACAAAAATGCATTTTTTTAACATGCAATAAATACAAAAAAACGTTACTCACATTTAAAATAAACACACAAATTACTTACATTTAGATTATATTGTAGAATTTTGAGGAGAAAAAAAGAAGTATTATATATCGAGACTCGAACCAGAAGCGTCGTTCCGCTCTCTCTGACGGTATTCAAGCAGTCGGTTTGTGTACGTCTAGAAATTTCCCGTTTGTTTCGATATTTTGTCAGTACTGTGTCACTTGCGATAAATCAGTTCCGTCCGCGAAATAAAGTTGTCATTTTTCTCATTAACCCCGCTGGTTCGCTCTTTCTTACCATGTTATCCTACACGAACCCCGCCTCTCCGTTTGAAAAACTTATCTGAACTAACCGATGCATTCCTCGCGCTCGTCGCGTCTCGTGGTTGGTTAGTTTAGTCCCATGCAAAATTCGGGGATACGCTCTGGCGTATCTGGCGCCGAACTTCCGAGAATTTGGTGACGAATATTGAGATCTCGCGAGACGCGACGTCTTGTGCCGTTACGAGGACTTGTCTAAATACATCCCGGACATTGGATAAAAATAACGGTCACAGTACTTACTATGACATATATAGAGATAATTTATTTAATTTATTGTCACGGTGAGATATCTTTATCATTAATTGGGACATTTACCTTAAATATCGACCGAAGAGGCCGAGTAGCGTGATTGCCTGAAAACAAACTTCACTTGTTTTCCTCTGGAAACTCGGACAAAAATGCTCTAGCTCGGGGTGATCGCCAACAATTGGTAATTTCAAACCTATTCTAATAAACTAATTAACAAATAAGAACCTCAGCGGGCCTCAGTCGGACGTTCTGATTGAAACACGGAGAGAGTCCTCACCTACTTAAAAATGTACATAAGAAGAACTCTCGGAAAAAAAGCCCTGATCTTGTTCAAAGTTCCGGGAGTGCCGCAATGAACTAAGTGCCAAGCAAATAAATCAAAAGGCCGATACGAGCAGTAAAATACAGGTTGGTCGTGTATAAAAAGTTGTCTTTATTCAATAAATAGACGTTTCGGTCACACAAGTTTGGACCTTCTTGAGTATGAAAAAATTAAGTCTAACAAGAAAAAATAAAATAAATAACAATAAATAAAATAAGCGCAAAGCAAACATCATAGTAAATTGAAATTAATATATAAAACTCACTTAAATAAGAAAAAACATTTTAGTACACTACATCACTAACAGATAAATGAAATGATGTCAATAAATTACAATAATATAATGTGTACTGGCAAGAAAACATAAAACAGCTAAATATATATAGATATCCCCACTATCAGATCAGAAGATCAAAAGGTTCCCAATAAGTCGAAAAACATGTTTACAAATTAAATACAAAAGTAACGGTCTAAACTTTTGATCTATACAATTCTAAAAAG